>NC_056735.1:1429123755-1429316255 GCF_019279795.1 Protopterus annectens | reverse complement strand
AGAAACTTTAACGAATGTTTGGTCATTAAGGGGTGAGTGTAAGGTGAGCACATAAAAATACAATATGGGAATTAATTAAGGCCACTTAAATCAAAAATAGTCCTTATATCTTTTGTATTCTTTGACAGTAAAAATAATCTGGAAAAATATCTGACTCATTGCTGGTCTAATGGGAACTATTGGATATCTCTATTTTTGAGAAGATTTTGCAATTTCTTCCTTGCCTTGTCTTCTGTTTCTAATGTTATAACACATCTGGCAAGACTAGTGATAATAAGACTTCAAGGAGGGAGAGAAAAAAGGGAAAACTGCGGCTTTACCTCTCTGTTGGTAATCTTTTGTCAGACTACATCATGAAGGATGAATCTTTTTCAATCTATCTCTGAAGAGAGGCAGCTTTGAAAGTAGTTATAATTGTGACAGTCATCTCGGGGACTGATAAGGAACTTCTTCAAATGTTACATACCATAGCCACTGGACCAGTGATGTTGCTTGGATACACCAGGAAAGGACTGCTGACTTCGAACTAACTCTTGTGCTGCACTGAAACCAAGAAAGATGATAACCTCTCTGTGTTTACACAAACATGTGATGGATTAAATCATTTTACCAGCAGCTTCAAAGGACTCATACTTCTGGTTTACACACTTGAATTTCAGTTTCTGATACAAACTATAAGAAGCCTTAAGCAGTCAGTCAAGAAAGACCACCTTACTGTACTTGTACAAAACACCCTCATGGATAAGAAGGACAAACAAATATGCTTTCTGAATTTGTCTACTGTCCAAGACTCCCTAGCTAGGTGGTGGACATCGGAACTTCACAGAACCGGATCTCTCCTCATACCTGCAGCAGATACTATTATATTGGGCTTTGGGTCTTCACCAAAATCAAGTACTCCTTAGGAGAACAGAATATGCACGCAGCCTTTTTTTAGAACCAAGGCCATGTGATGCAAGTTTTCCCATGCAATGTGGGTTCCATCCTGCAGGATACTTACTAATAAAACAACCATTCAGGAGGACTGCTGGATGGATCTACAAGCCTCCAAGTACCTACACTAAGAGAAGGGTGCAGTTTATTTGGACCATCACCTTTTATTCTGCATCATCTAAAATAAATCACTGAATCTGAGATCATGTGGAGAAGATGGAAGAGAGGCACCTCCATTTCCTCTTCCACATCCTCTACTAGTGGATCTATTTCAAGCACTAAATGATATTTACACTTTTTTGACCTCTTGGACAGCAAAGACTCAAACCCTGATGATACAGCAGGTTTCTTACTTAGGAAAATTAAACCTAGGAGTGTAGAAATGGAGATGTAGAGGGAGCATAATGCTTGGGAATACCAATGTGATGGAGAGGCTGAGAAGACTGCAGTTTGTCAAGGGAACACACTATCTTATCCACATCAGATCTAGCAAACCCTTTAGTGGTTGATGTCAGCAGAACTAAAGCCAGCAGTACCGACACTTGCACAACTTCTATTAAAGCTCCTACTAGTGTTATGGAGAAGTAAATGATAATTACCCTGCATAATCAAATGTTTTTGGAACTAATGCCAATCTCAGTAAAAGTAGGGAACGTGACATCTGGTGAAAAAGTGGACAAGCTGAAACTGGGGGTCAATAATGCTGTCAGATGAAGTAATAACAGAGAGACACTTGTGGCAAAAAAAACAAAGGCCTAGACTATATGAAGACAGACATCATGGAGCTCTCAGAATGTGTGTCTTAGGCTGGTATCAGACTAGCATTCAGCAGCATTTTACCTTCTACAATGATTATGCCACAATATGAACAAAAGATAATTGACTCTAATAATTGGCTTAGTTTCTGGTGTCATTTTAAGGGGATGCAATATTTGTCAGCATGGAAGAGACCATGCTGCTTTGCCAGGGATGGTCTGCACCTCTCCCTTCTAGGCTATCGAATATTAGCTAAAACATTGTCTTCCCCCATAGTGCCTTTTTTAGGAAATGCCAAACTGAAAGTACTTCCGACATAGCAAATCAAAACCAAGAAAATCTAAAGGTGTTACTGCTCAATGCTAGGAGTCTAAACAAAAAACTCCACTCCCTAGAAGGTCTCTCTATCCTAGAGAATACTGACATCTGTGCGGTCATTGAGACATGGTTTAAAACCACAGAGAGTACACCAACAGCACAAGGTTATAATGTCTTCCACACATTTAGGCCAGCTATTTCACAGGCAGGGACTAAACGTGGAGGTGTCTCTATTTACAACAAAAATAAATATACATCAAGGTTGGTCAAACAGGACAATGCACTTGAGTTGCTCCATGTTCAAATCACCATTGGTAAAATCCATTACCACTTCCTTGCAAGCTATAGGTCCCCCTCTATGACCAGGAAACACATACCATGTATTTAAACTTATTAGAAACACTAGCCATCTAACCTAATACCATATTCATGGGTGACTTTGATTACCTTGCTATTAACTTGGAATCCCATACAATAGCAAATGTACATGCACAGAGATTTCTGGATTTTGTAAACACAAGCTCCCTGGACCAGATAGTCTGTACATCAACCAGGGGTGCAAACATACTGGATCTGGTCCTCACCAACATGAGAGACTGTTGCACACCCCCTACTGTAATGCCTTCCTTGGTAAGGTCAGACCACAAAATGGTCTCCTTTGAAGTAAAACTAAAACCTAGACCTCCAGCTAAACCAGGAATATTCAGGAACTATTATGTGGCTAACCTCCTGCTATTAAGTGAGAACCTGGCAAAATTTCAAGCCCCCATAAACCATGAAAACACTGCTGCCTTTGCAGAGCTGTTCACAGAAACCCTATACAGACATGTTAATAGCTGCATACAGGCAGCTGTACCCACCAGGAAGAAGTATAGAACTAACTCAAAAAACAAGCCATCATGGTGGAATCACAAAATCAATAGGACAATCAAAGAGTAGGAAGAAAATCATGGCAAAAATTAGGAGGTACAGCACCCGGCAGAAAAAAGCACTCTCATCAAACTAAACGAACAACTCATAGGACAAATAAAATCTGCCAAAGCCAAATTTGAGGTAAGTTTGGCTGCCAAGGACATCCACAAAGCATTCTTTAGCTATGTCTGCAATCTCAAAGGCAATACACAATTGTGTGCAGAGCTCATTGTGAATGGAGTCACCTATACTAAGCCAGAAGATATAACAACCTCCTGGCTGATAAATTCAGTTCAAACTTTACCCCTCTCTCCCCCTCAACCTTTCGTCAGGAAATATCATCATATATAACTCCCCCTACTATCACTAAGGAACAGGTCCTTAATGCTCTCTCTAAGACCAAGAACACTGCATCAATGGGCCCAGATAGTATCATAGGATGCCTTTTAAATAGCATGACCTATCAGGGCCTCTGGAATTACTATTTAACTGTAGCCTGCGAACAGGCTTCATGCCTCATGAATGGAAAAAGGCAACAGTCATCACTCTGCACAAAGGTAGGCCATCGACAGACCCATAAGTCTCACTAATCTAATATGTAAAGCCATGGAAAGAATTAGCATGGAGATGATGAATAGAGATATAGTAAACCTCCAGACACTGGACCCAACCCAGTTTGGTTTCATCAAGGGCAAGTCATGCCTACTCAGCCTGCAGGGCTTCTTTGAGAAGGTCATCAAAGCAATGAATGAGGGCAAAATCGTTCGCACTGCATACCTTGACCTGGCCAAGGCATATGGCACAATGCCCCACTCGGGCATTGTTGACAAACTCAGGAAGTTAGTTACAAACCCATATGTCACCCGGTGACTAGCCAACTGGCTCACAGACAGGACCCAGGAAGCTAGAAATGGGGAGTCCACCTCTACAAAGAGGCCAGTCACAAGTGAAGCCCCTCAAGGATCAGTCCTTGGACTGTTCCTTTTTTAGCATTTACTTCTCAGAAGTCAAGGCCACTGTCAGTGGTCTCTGGCTGACTAAATTTGCAGATGACTGCAAATTAGGAGCTGCCATCGAATTTCTCACTTGAGCTGCTCCATGTTCAAATCACCATAAGTAAAATCCAATACCACTTCCTTGTAAGCTATAGGTCCCCCTCTATCACCCAGGAAACACATACCATGTGTTTTCCAGGAGGGGCTGACACAGACAAACAACTTGTGTCAGAGCCATGGACTAAAACTAAATGCCAAGAAATGCATAATAGTATTCTTTAGGAAGTCATCCATCCCTGGTAACTATTATATTGACAACACATCCCTTACAGCTGACTAAGTAGTCAGGAACTTAGGGGCACACATAGATAGTAATCTAGCCTTTGACCATCACGTGTAGGCAGTGGTGAGGAAATCATTCTATGTTGTGCAACTTATAAACAAAGGTATGGCATCTATGTCCAAGGAAGTCATTGTTCCACTGTATTTGGCATTTATGACACCTATCATTGACTACAATGCCTCCTTTGGTAAGTACCTAACCAGGCATATCCAACAGGTGGAATGTCGACAGAGGTTCCTCGCTAAAAGAATACAGGGTGCAAGTAAAATCTCTTATGCAGACTACCATCAAGGCCCTATCCCTGTATTCCGTCTCCTACAGGCTTTTGAGGGGAGATCTATGCCTGGCATACAGGGCACTGTCAGACCCCACTCTAATGGACCTCCTACATATCCGCAAAACAAACAGCACCAGAATTACCCATTCTAAAGACGTAAACCTTGCCTGTGATATAAGTTGGACCTCCTGGAGAGAGAGGTATGTATCTCACAGACTACCTCGTCTATGCAACAGGCTCCCCATCCATGTGATGCAGAGTTCCTCCCTAACCCAATTCAAGTGCAACTTGGGCAATTGGATGGGAAACAGGAAATTCATCCCTTGGTTTGGCACCCATCTCCCAGGCCCATGCTTACACCTATCAAGGGTATCAGAACTTGTCAGAGATTTGGGATGCATGGCTAGGCTTAAAAAAGGCCCTTGTGGTAGTTAGCCTAGTAAACACCTATGAATCTATGAACGGCTGGTAATGGAAAGAGGCCAGTCCTGGAGCCCCAGTACTAGGTGATAATGACCTGGTTTTGAGAAGGCATTTTTTACTTTTAATCATTTTAAAGCAGCTGTGAATAAATCATAATAAAAATGTAATATACAGAAACTAAAGTTATGTACTCACAATAACATTCCATCTGTGTTGTCCATTTTCATTCTTCCTCAGCTGAAGGGTTCAGATCCTACTTGGTTGCTTCTACCAGACCCTCAGATCCCAAAACTCTTGGGCTTCTCTCTTTACCCACAATGCCCCACCAACCTAACTTACTGAAGTGTGAGTTTGCTGCTCCTACATATAAAGGGACCACTTCTTAAAGAAGTTAATAAAGATAGAATAAGAAACAGAAGCTGGAGCTCAAACAAGGAACAAAGGTTCATGACAGAACTCAGGTCTTTCAAGAAGTAAAAGGGGCAGGTGGGCGGGAAGCTGAGGAAGAATGAAAATTGACAACAAAGATGGAATGTTATGGTAAGTACATAACTTTTTTTTTTAACCTGATGTTGTCCTTTTCATTCATTCCTCAGCTGATGGGACAGAGGCCCCAGCTACTCCAACCTTGGGTGGCCCTCCTGGAAGAATATTTCAGAGTACTGTGGAGCCAAAAGCAGCTCTATTTTTTGGAAATCAAATCCAATTTGCAATGAGAAATAAAAGTGTGAGTATTAGACTTAGTCCAAGTTGCAGCTGCACAAATGTCATATATGGAGGCCCTTGACCAAAAAGCAGAAGAGAATGACAAAGACCTTGTGAATAAGCTCTAGGAGGATTAAGCAAGGATAATCCTCTTTTACTGTAGACAAAGGAGATACAATTACTTAGCCATTTGGCCAGAGCAACTTTGGAAACTGGCTTTTCCAATTTGTTAGGAGAGAAGGAAACAAGCAACTGATTAGTTTTCCTGAAATCAATGGTTCTATGGAAGCAAAAGTGAAGTTGTCTATACACATCCAAAAGATGAAGCATGTACTCTTCCTTATTCAAGAAATTTGGAAAGAAAACTGGGAGGTTAATGACCTGGTTAATGTTGGACTCAGAAGATACTTTTGGCAAAAAAGGTGGGTTGGTCCGCAAGGACACCATGTCTTTGTGGAAAACCATGTACACAGATTTGGAAGATAGAGCCTGGAGTTCAGATACTCATCTAGCTGATGTGACAGGGACCAGGAAGATGTTTTTTCAAGAGGGAAACTTTAGATCAAACCTGGCTGATGGTTCAAAGACAGTTTGGGTCAGGGACTGAAGCACAACTGTTAAATCCCAAGGAGGAGCAGGATCTTTTAACATAAGTCTAAGTAAAAAGGCTCCTTGGAGAAAGGCTTTACATAATTTAGAAGAAGCTAAGTTAGAGTTATTTTCACCTAGGTTTAAGTTTGAAATAGCAGGCAACTGGACCTTAATAGTAGAAAGACAAGTCCCTTCACTGAAAATCAAAGCTAAAAATTCAAGTATAGCTGGTACAGGGGCAGATAGTGGATTCACATCCTTGTTAAGGGCCCATAATACAAATCCCTTCCATTTACTTTTGTAAATCCTTCTAGTAGAAGCTTTTTGAGAAGATAATAAAATATGACGGACCAAGGAGGAGCCTGGGCTGTCTAACAATCAATGGAATTGGAGAAATCATGCAGTTAGTTTGAGGCTTGTTATGTCTGGATGGGTCATCCCTGTCGGGTGAGACAGGAGGTCTGGAGTTGGATCCAGTATTCAGGGATGATGTAGGAGGTGAGGCCAGAGGAAGGGGAACCAAATCTGATGAGGCAAAAATGGGGCAATGAGGATAACTTGGCTCTTCAACCAGCATGTTTTCTGTAGAAATTTGGGAATGACAGGCAATGGTGAGTATGCATAAAGAAGACAGGAAGGTCAAACATGGACTACAGCAGCTCTTGATGACTCTCCCATTGGATGGATCAGTGCAAAAAACTTACTGCATTTATTGTTGAGGTGAGATGTGAAAACGTCACAGCATGGCTGGCCCCATAGGTGGAAAATTCTCTCTGCTACTTTCACACTGAGTGACCATTAATGAGGCATCAGAATGGGCCTGCTAAATTTGTCCACAAACATGATGGTTTTCCCCAGAATGTGCATTGTTATTAGAAAACAATCTGAAAAGATCACCCATTGCCACAGTTTAATTGCTTCTCAAGAAAGTGGATACAACTTGCTTTCTCCCTGTTTGTTGATGTTCCAGGCCACTGACACATTGTCCATAAGAATAGCAATTGTCCCAGATGGGAGAACATCTTAAAGGGTCTGCAACGCCAGAACTGCTCTCATTTTCAGGACATTGATATGTGTCTTGGCCTCTTCGAGGGACCAAGTACCTTGGACTGTCCTTCCCAAATAATGCCTCCTACCTCAGCTAGGAAACATCCATGGTCACCATGGCCATGGGCACGAGAAGAACAAAAAGATGGCCTTTGGAAAGTTTGTTCGAATGAATACACCAAAGAACATACCTCCTGCATGCTTGTGTGATGTTGAATGGAGCAGTTAAAAGATGCTGAAAATGGACCATTGAGTTGAAGGGGTCCACTGAAATATTCAAGTGAAACCTCCCAGAGGAATGAGACTGACAGCAGCTGCCATGATTCCCAAGGCTTGTAAAATTAGTCGTGCTGGAGGGAAAGAATTTTGTATTACTTTCCTGACCTGGGATCTCAGTGTCTGGATTTGAGCAGGAGGAAGAAAGGTCATCTGACTGACTGTGTCCAGATGAGCACTATAAACTCCAGACTTTGCGTAGGTGTGACTTGTGATTTGTTGTAATTGACTTTGATGCCGGAATGGAAGCACAACTGGAGCAAGTAACCCCTTGCCTGTATCAGAAGATGCCGGGTGGGGGAAGTTGGAGCCAGACGTCTAGGTATGGAAACACTAAGAATCCCAGCAGTCTCAAGTGAGCTGCTACCACTACCATGCATTTGACGAAAACCCTGTGGGCTGTGGTGAGACAAAGGGCAGTGCTTTGAACTGATAATGAGTGGCTCCCAGCTGGAAGCGCACATATCTTCTGGAGCACCTGTTCATTTTGATGTGATAGTATGCATCTTGAAAATCTATAGAGCACATCCAATCGTCCTTTTGCAACAGAGGCAAAATGGACTGAATCTTGACATTCAGAACCTTGAATATTGCAAAAACTGATTTTGTTTGTTGAGATCCAGAACTGGTCTCAATTCCCCTGTCATTTTGGTACCAAGAAGAATCTTGAATGGGTCCTGGATCCTCTCTGGTCTGGGGGGGGGAGGCTTACAGGATGACTCTCTTTTTCTAGATGCTTTTCTATTTTCAATGCTGATGCTTCCTTCTGATTGGGTGGAATATCAGAGATTCTTTTCATTCATGTAAAGGGGATTTGGGAAAATGTTACGATATAACCTCTGGATATAATTCTCTGCAACCAAGAATCTAAAGATAGCCAGACTCTCAGGTGCAGAGACAAACCCCTCCCAACTGCCTCCAGAGGGTAAATGTTGGGCCCCCCTTCAGGAGCACTGGTAGGGCTTGTCCGAGAGGGAATCCTGGAAGCCCTGGTTTTGCAGACCACCTCTGTCACAGGGGCAGCATCATCTGTTTGAGTCCCCCCCCCCTCTGCCCCTGAGGGCATTATCCCCATGTGAATCTTGAAAAGGGCCCTGGGATTTGGGAAACCACATTTTTCTACCTCTTGCTGATTCCTAGAGAAAGGTCTTTGAGGAGTAGTGAAAGAACAATAATAACTGTTGCTAACATGATTATTAGCTGGAAGGACATCAACGATGTAAAGAGATGTAACATCAAATTTCAGATAGTGCTGGAACAACACGTTTCTGATTATGTAAGACGGAGTTTCCATGGATCATCAAACTGCAAAGAACCAAGGACAAGGGAACAAAGGAAAACTGCTATACAAAGAAAGAACTGTTATACATCAGACATTGAGAAAAAATATCAGACTTTTTGGTATAAATATGAGTGTGTATAAACAAGCTTAGGGAATTTGCCGTAGAGAGCTGACAGCACTTGTGTTGCATACTTGTAGATCTGAAAGGAAAATGTAACAGTAAAGCGTATTAACTGAAGCGGTTGTCTGTGTATTTATTGTTCTTAGTACAATACAGCAATAAGACTAGTTGGTCACAATAAACAGTATGCATGCATGTAAATGCAAGTAACAGCAAAAAACCAACAGAAGACGTTATATAATTTTTCAAGTAGAAAAACATATGCCCACAGCAGACAGGATCTTTCCATTTTGCTCCCATCTGGGGAGCATATCCTTTACCTTGGGCCAAATAAGAAAGATCCATCAAAGGAAGCACTGATGAGCAAAGACTTAAAAGGCTCTGCATAATCACATAGTAAATCCAGGCATGTCTCTTAAGGGCTATGCCTAACCCCCCCACACCTGTGAGGTACCTTCCACTGCATGGGAGATCAGCCTCATGGACGCATTAGAAATCAACTGGATGGTGGTCAGTTGTGAGGTGACTCTCTTTCGGTCCTCGGTAGACACTGACCCAGAAACAGATCTGGAAAGTTCTTTGGTCAAATCTCTTTGTAATCTTGTAGAATGTGCCAGGTAATTCAGCGACTGGAAGGCAAAGGTTGCTGAAGCATACACGCTCTTACAAAATCTGTCCAAGGCCCTGGACTCCCTGTTAGAGGATGGACAGAAGAGCTCTGTTCTGCAAGTTCTTTTTTGGTTGCTACCACCAGAACCATGGCATCAACCAGTACCTCCTTGCTCTGTCCTTGGGCTGAGCTAAAATTTTGTCAGGTTGTTTAGGGATCAGCTCCACAGTATCCAGTTCCTTCCATGCCTGGTGGGAAGCAAGATCTATGTGCTTGTCAGCCGGGGGAGTCACCTAAGAAGTGGCCAGGCCAAACCCAAAAGCCTCCAAGTACACCAATTCCTCCTGGGAAAGGGTATCAGAAGACCAATCACCTTTCTGTTTTAAAAGTTCTAGAATATCTCCAAATGAACCGTCTCTTGGTGGAGATCTGGGGGACCCATTCCCTTCATCGAAATCAATGTCATCAGTGAGAGAGATTCCTGAGGGGAATCTAGGTGTCTCTTTTACACATCCTTTTCCGAGGGACCTCCTCAGTGGGGTGGTCTGGAGAAGTATTAGAAGAGATGAGGATGTCCTGCAGGACTGAGTGGAGACTTTATTGGGCTGGTTGTCACAGTGGAATGGAATAATGATGCTCTGAGCTGAGAACAGAAGGAGTTAAATTTATCTGATCTGAGGATGGCAGGGATGTCCTTTCTCTAGATAAATAGAAGGCCCTCTTCGCAACTTTAAAGCTAAAGTGCCTGGGAGAAACCAAAACTGATGGCAAAGGAGCCAATAATTCCTGAACCGTCAGCTCCTGTAGCCCCACAAGCATTTCACCCGAGGAAGGAGTCACACCCAAGCAGTCCAGTGCTGGAGCCATGAGGGGCAGAGACAGCTCCTATAGATTTGGAGATGATCCCAACTCCCCAGATCCAGCACCGTCACTTTGGCTCCGAGAGTCCTCAAGCTCCGAAAGACTCTGGGCCAGGCAAACTCAGGGAGGTTATTGGAGTCAAAGAACAGACTGTCTTTGGATTGGAGAAGGAGAGACCAAGGGGGAAGTGGACAAAGGTCGGCTCATGGATGCAATGGGTGTTGGAGCCAGAAGCACCCACATCTGGATCTGAGTCTGGGAAATTTTCTCATCATCCTATCCACATCAGCCTCGGATAAGCTTTTGGAAGACCTAAGAGAAAATGTGGAGGACAAAGGTCTTGAATGCCTGTAGGGGCATCCCTCCAAGAAAGGTGAAGAAGCTGAGAAGTGACTGGATACTGTAGGAATAAAGGTGCTCAGATGCTGGGTGATTTAGAAGGAATCAGATCTGAGGTGGCCAGATACAATTTTTTAGACCTCTTAGCTGGCGGGTCCAATGAAGGAACCAATGAGGATGGCAATATGGTGACCTCCTGTGAATGTCTTTATCCTTGGAAACAAAGTCTGGCTTCCCCTTATCCAGTTTCTTAGAAGGGGTTTGAGTCAACCCCAGCTACGGAAGTAGAAAAGAGAAGGCTCTTCAATATCAGTTTGTTTCTGTGATCAGTAAGGGCTCTGGAATTGAACCCAGTGCAGATACAACAATCCACATATAAATGAGTACATCCCAAACAATATATGCATCCCAGTTAGGGATTTTATGCCCACAGGTGATGCACTTTTTAAAACCGGTAGGCCTGTCAGCCATACTGGTCTAAGCTAAGTCCACAAAAAAAAAAAAAAAGAAAATTATTAAAAGAGGAACTAACTTAAAGCTATTTTTTTTTGAGAAAGCAAAAGGAAAGAACCACCACCATCAATAATAGTGTAAGGAATGCTCTGATGAGTAAGAAAAAAATTTTAAATAACAACGTACCAACAATGGTACTACTGAGAAGTACACAGAATAGTGGTGGCAGCTAAAAGGAGAAAACAGCTAGAGAAACTAGAAGGAAGGCAAAGGAGGTAGGAGAAAGTGGGATTAAGGCAGGAATAATGTTTTTTAAAGGTAAACTCCAGAATACTTTGAAAAACAACTTCCAAAGCTTGAGAGCGAAAAGATCGGCATCTGAAGCTGAATGACGACATTTGGATCGGAGGTATGTTAGTTTGGTGGGACATTGTGGGTAAAGGGAGGAGCTCGAGAGTTTACTGATGTGGTAGAAATGGCTGAGTTGGATCAGAGTTGAGTAATGATTGAAAAGGGCAACATTAGATCACATGTCTAACACAGGGAGGGGAAGAAAGAGTTGGGATTGGACAGAAGGTGGACTCTGCTTCCACTGAAAAAAAGATCTCCTATCCTCACCCCAAGTCAGTTTTACAACAGTTATTGAAGGAAGTTTCATTGTGCTGTCCCCAGTCAGATTAAAAGTTCTCTTCACAGGGTTAGTTTCAGTAAGAATGAAAAAGTGACAGTGAATTACAATTTCCAAAGCCAGGAAAAGACAAAACTGAACCTCCTGATTCAGACTTTTTATGATCACTTCAACATGCACTACATCTGTTTTTATCTTTTAAAAGAAAACAAGATGTTTTTTTCTGAAGATAGAATGCTTATGCTCTTCCATATTATGTCTGCATCCTTTCAAACCACAGAAATGGAAGAAGTAGAGGGACTGGGATGAAAAGCCAAGGAGAGTGGATGCAAGCAGATAACACTTTTGTGAATTAGATAAACCCAGAGTTTTCTGCTGGCATATTTTTGCAATTTCAAGGACTTAGATATAAATGGAACATGGAGAAATGTTGTGGTCTGGTCACCAACCAATTAAGCACTAAATATGTCTGTCAACAAGTGGTACTTACTTGCCACGGATAAACTTAGTGGCAACTTAACTTGTAAGGAAAGCGGAAAAAAATCTAGTAAAGTACACTCCAAACAGAGCTGCTGGTTAAATGATAATAACAGGAAAAGGATAAAACTCCATGAAGATAGAACTCTTCAAAATTACAATTTTAATTAAGAATGCAATCTATGCCAGTTTTTTTTTTTTTACCTGCAACATTTACGGCATAAAGAAACTGGAGACAGGCATTGGGAAGCAGTGCACTGTGAAATGTGACAGCCAAGCTGGCAGCCTAGCAAAGTTTTATCTGCAAAGCAGATATGACACTGGCGGCATTAGTCCTGAATGTTACTACAGAATTGACCTCTTCACTATCGGATCATGAGATGCCTTGGTAACAGACATCGGGATGGCAGGTATCCTTATTAAAAGAGTGGAAATATTAGTCCACACGGGAAGCTGCAGATATCAAGGGATTTGCTAGTGCCAAAATGGACACAGAGCAAATAACAGGCTCCGCACTGGATGACTGGAGAATGATATGGCCAGAACAATGATATGTTGGGAAACAATATGTCTTTCAAGAAGAAGTCATTTTGATCACCCTAGTAGCCAGACACACTGTCTCCTCTTCTTCTGCTCTCCCATGTAGCCTTGTTGAGATAACAGGATAGTTTAGAGAGCACATGAACCAGAGCAGACTTCAACAACCCCAGTCTGGGACAATATCTCAGAAATATCAGCTTAAAGATGAGATGCTCTGCTCAGCAAAAATGGTGTGGGCTCATCAGTTACTGATGCCTGTTTCTGAGGCAGAGGCATACCTGGCATTCAGTTAATTGGTTTAGCATTTTTATGCTTTTTAATGGACATCGTTTAGTCCCTTTTCCTTATCTTTTTTCTTAGCTTGTTATGCAGAAATGGTTATTTAAAAGCTTTTCTTTGTTTGTATAAGAAAAAGAAAAAACAGTAGAAGGACTAGAAGAAGATACCAGATCATAGGTTCTTAGATAATTACTGGGCTGCTGATGTATGAAAATCTTAAGAAGCTGATCATTACATTCCCAAGGTAGTTTTTTGCTTTTATATTTGCATATGAATAACCCAGAGATTGGCTGAACAAACATATGTTGTGAAACTTACATGTTTCCCCCATCCATGAAGGACAGGGATGCTAAACCAGAGATGAATTTGTGGTTACTAATCCATTCATCCAAATTACATTTGAATAGAGTAACAGAAGTAATTTGCTTTATGTGGAGTAGACGACGGTTCCATAGAAGAGGTGCTCTATGTTAAACATACCCATTCCTCCAATGTGTTCTATTTATTTGCAAAACAGAGAGTGCGATCCATTGAGAGGGTGTTTATGATACCACTGGACTTGCCAATGTGTAATAAGTCTGACAGAACAGTGTCTATTGAAGTTCTATATGCAAGGCAGAGGTCACCTCTCAGTAAGCTGTATGATACTGAGAAGTGGGATAAGGCTTTGAGATGGTTCATAGGTTGGTACTAGGCTATCAGCCCTTGGGCCTATACAAGCCTAGCCATAACAATGCCCTGGTCTTTACGATTTATGCCCTTGATTTTTTTAATGAGCATTGTGACCATTTAAAGCTAATGTTAAGGGTTTGTAGGTATAGGTTACCTACATCCTTGCTTATTAGTTTCATGATGATCCTTTCCATAGCCTCACAAATAAGGATGGACAGGTGTATGGCTATATAATCACGCAGATCAGCTGAAGCCCATCTTTCTGCAAGGAAATGACTGTTGCTCTCCTCCATTCATCTGATATGAAGTCTGTTTGAGACTGATACTGAGCCTCTAATTTTGTATGCTTTTAACAAGCCTGCAAATGTCTGGCTCTTCTACCTAAGGTCTTCCTGTTATACTCAGCATAATGTTCACAGCTATAAGAATTATACTTCTTCCCTCCTCTCCTAAACAAAAGAAAAACATTTAGGATGGCAGTGTTTGGGGGAATCTGATGTACAATAACTCTTGGTAATTAACCAGTCTTGTGGTTTCTCTGTTTGACTGTATGCCTTACTGGTCATTAGTTATATACTTCAGAATAAGTCAGCAATTTTGTTGACATGTTAATGATCACCTACTTTATCAAAGACTAAACAAGAGTATTTCTTACATGATTTGTGTTCTACACCAGTGCAATCAAAGAAGCAACATTAACTCACTCATACCTACAGTGCCTTTTTTGTATACTTCCAGTTAACATCCTTAGCTCATTATGGCGTTCTGATCTTTTTTTGAATCTTGCTTCTTTAACTAAGTGACTTTAATATTGTTAATCTATGATGTTTTACAGTGGAGAAATCAATCACTGTCTGCTACTTATTATTCATATTTTCATATTTATGATCATACTTTCATAACTAAGAGACCTGCTATTGAATGCATCGGTATGAAATACCACAGTGACAGACAGGAAGATTCAATGTTAGTGTTTATTTATATCACAGTGTACTTGGGATATTGCTAGTTGCTTGTTAGTAATTATGAAAATAAGCAATAGTTCCCCATGTATTTAATATTTCCAAAACCAAGTAACTTACAAACTGCTACATGTTATTGAAGAAAACTGCCTGATATTTGCACTTTAAGTTGCATATCCAGAAATAAACTAAAAAAAAAAACAAAAACAGGCAAACAAACCGAATAAATGAAAAGTGCTGGCAGCCAGAGTATCACAGGCACAAATCACTCCGGTGATGATGACACCACAAATATTTTAATGGTAAAATCCACAAATGAATAAGTATAAACGTGAGCGCTTTCGTTAAACAAGTGTTAACTTCATCAGACACCATTAAAATGCAAGTAATCTCTGTGGTATCCCCGAAGTCTCAAAACAACCCACTAAAGTGTAGTGGGTCCAAAAACAAAACAGTGTAAGAAACTTCTCTGTGTGGAAGAGTTTCAGTCCACAAATTTCTAGCTAATCACTGTATATTAATCAGATCAGACAATAATAGTAGAAGTAGCGAACGTAAACTCGTCTTAAGTCAAAACAAAACAAAAAGTAATAATAGAAAATATATAATTGTACAGCATTGAGGTGGTGGTGCTGCGATAGCGTTGTCGCCTCACAGTAAGACGCTGTCCGGTTCGATTTTCAGCTAGATAGAGTGTCCTCTGCGTGGAGACATGCGTGAATGGGCGTACCTTCATTGAAGGTTGTGCATCAGGGCAGGTAACTCGGCACGTAAAAATCAACTACCAATTATTAGCAGACCAGAGTTCCGCTGTGGCGACCCCTAACCGGGAAAAGCCGAAAGACACAAACAAACAGCACTACTAAGTATTCAAAAGTAATCCAAGCAAGGAATGCAGTCTGTTTCCATTCGAAAATCCTTTATTAAGTACACAGACAAGCGATCCAAGTAAAACAAAAATAGAGTAATAATTTCCTCACAAGCTTTCTAAATATATATATATATATATATATATATATATATACTTTTTATCAGGCATGGAAGTGGTTTATTGTGCTGTAAAACAAAGTGTTATTGGTACACATGTTAAATTCACATCCCTTCCCCCATCAGTGTGACATTCCAGCTAGTCCTGCCCTACCTAGTAGCTGTCATAATAATATATAACCCTTATGTACTTTAAATTAAATTTATAATAATAATAATAATGATGCACACTGACACTTAATCCTTTTAATTGTGAATAAACCTGTTGCTTATTACTACAAGTGGTTGTTGATCCTTTCAGACCAGTGGTTGTGGATTTTATGTAAGTCACATGTACCTACATAACTTCCCTTTCACTCCTGAAAGACAAAAGGACTCAAACACATTAATTAAGAAGCGTCCTAGTATTCTGTCCCTTATGTATTCACAGCATTACCTCTGATATTCTACCACAACTTACCAACTCATTTTGCACTTGTTTTGCAAATAGGGGTATGCCACCACCTCTGCAGATCCAGCTTTCTGATGATTTGAATGGATGTCCACCAAATGTGTCTGTGTATGTCTTGTTACCATGAATACCCATACTGCTGTACAATGCTTTAGAATAATTATTTGTGCATCCACTGATATGCTGTAAACTGTGTTGTTTGCAGCCCTATACTGTCTTGCTCCTGATCCATTCCATCAACAACAATGATATTAGTGATGTGATTCCAGGAGGAACTGTAGCTTGTGTGCAATAAGCACATGAAAACAAGGTACTTTTAAGTAAAATACAGTTTTCAATGACTTTCATGCATTGCAATTGGATGTTGCTAATAGTAGGTATCTACTGTATGCTGATTTTGCCACTCTCTTGAGTCTTTGTGTATGATCCTTAATGAAAAACAGACTCCCGTTGGCTGAAATACTCTTTCCTCATGAATAAATATCCATATAATTCATACAGAAATGGTCTGGCAGCCTCATTTAAAAAAATGCTGCTAGGTGAGGAAAGGTAAATGACCATCATATTCTTTCTCGTATTTTGTGGTGCTGTTATGGTCTCATATTTCACCAAAAAAAATATTTCATTCACTAAAAAATATATTTTATGTTTATTTCCTATAAAAATGTATAGGTTCATAGGTTCATACTAGGCTATCTGCCCAAGGGCATTTATAAGCCTAGCCCATAGTTATGTGGCTTTCGCCACCCCTTTAGTTTGAATTAAAACTATGCCTATCATTTTTCTGTGCCTCTGTCAAGCAGTGACACTGAAGTAATCCCTGGGGTATATCTGCGATCTCCCATCCATTG
Organism: Protopterus annectens; assembly: GCF_019279795.1. NCBI lineage: Eukaryota > Metazoa > Chordata > Ceratodontiformes > Protopteridae > Protopterus > Protopterus annectens. The sequence goes on along the minus strand of NC_056735.1, from coordinate 1,429,299,166 downwards.
GTCAAGATTCCTCTTGAACAAGGCCAGCGAGGTGCTCTGCCTCACATGTACCGGGATTTTGTTCCACAGCATAGGGAGTCTCTGGGTGATGAATCTGTCCCTCCAGCACGTTCTATTTATAACCGTGTCAAGGTTTAAGTCTCCCGCCCTTGTGGTTCTGAGGGATCTAGATTTTTGAGGTGAAGCATATTCATCAAATCTGGGTTTGACATGGCCTTATATGTCAGGCACAGGTCACCTCTGAGCAAGCGGTATGAGACTGAATAGAGCTGGAGTTCTTTCAGTCGGGCAGCATAAGACATATTTTTGAGACCCATTATCCTTTTGGTGAGGAACTTTTGGGGCCTTTCAAGCTGCAGCAGGTGTCTGGTCAGATACATTCCGAACGGGCATTGTACTCAATCATAGGTCTAATGAGTGATGAGTACAGGGGACGATGACCTCCCTTGATCTAGATGTGAATCCCTTCATGATCAGGTGGGCGATATAGAAGGTTTTCCTAACTACTTTAGCAACATGAGTGTCAAACGAAAGGCTACTGTCAACTTGGGTCCCCAGATCCCTGATGACTTTTTCTGTGCTCAGTGGATTGCCACCTATATGGTAGCTAGGGGTAACCTTGTTTTTCCCGAAGGGTATGACTATGCATTTTTTGGCGTTTAACTTCAGGCCATGGCTCTGGCACCAGTTATCCGTTTCTGTGAGGCCCTTCTGGAGGATATCTGTGTCAGATGTGTTTTCGACTATGGCACCCAGTTTGCAGTCATCTACAAACTTTGTCAGCCATAACCCTCCTGTGTTTGCTTGTACTTCAGAAAAGTAGATGCCGAACAAGAGTGGACCCAGGACTGAGCCCTGTGGGACACCACTTGTGACAGGCTTTGAGTCTGACATGGCTCCAGCAACTCTGACCCTGTGGGTTCTGTCACTTAGCCAGTTTGCAACCCATCTTGTGATGTATGGGTTTACATTCAAGCTGATGAGTTTTTCGATGATACCTGAGTGGGGTATTGTGTCGAAGGCCTTTGCCAGGTCGAGGTAGGCTGTATGGACTGCCTTTCCCTCATCAATGGCCTTGGTGACTGTCTCGAAAAAGTCAACCAAGTTTAAGAGACGGGATCTGCCTTTGACAAAGCCAAACTGGGTTGGATCCAAAGTCTGCAAGTTCCCTATGTCTTTATTTATGAGTTCCATTATGATCCTCTCCATGGCTTTGCAGATAAGGCTTGTCAAGCTAATGGGGCGGTAATTTCCAGGGTCTGTGGAGGCACCGCCCTTATGAAGTGGGACCACAGTCGCCGTGCGCCACTCCTTGGGCAATGCGTATCCTGAGGTGAGGCTAAGATTAAACAGCTGTCCTAACTGTGGGTTTAATTCCTCGTTGAGTTCATGAAGCACACAGCCGGGGACACCATCCGGTCCCATGGATGCTGTGTTTTTGCCTTAGTGAGGGCAGTTCTCACCTGCGCGTTGCACATGCTTGGCCGGCTACAAGCCTCTGCCATACCTATCTCTCCTTTTGGGGGAGGGGAGAAGTTTGCACTGAACCTGTCAGCCAGTATGTTAGCAATGTGTGTAGGTTCAGTAATTTTCACATCATTTTGAACTAATTCTGAGCATATCTGGGAGTTTCCTCCTAGGTTTCTAACATAGCTAAAGAAGGCCTTATGATTGTCTTTAGAGTCCTTGGCGATTTTTCTCTCAAAATTTGCCTTGGATGATTTTATGAGAGCTCTTAGTTTTTACTTATAATGATCAAAGGTGTCTTACCTTTCAAGGATTTTGCTCTATCTTGTAGTAGCTTCCTCCTTTTGTTGTAGAGCTTGTTTATGGCTGGGGTCCACCAGACTGGACGCTTGCCTTTGGTACAGAGAGTCTTAGTTTTGTTTGGGATTGCCTGATCCATGCAGTCCTGTAGGTGCTGGTAGAAGGCATTTGTAAGTGATTCAGCGGTTTGAGTAATGTTTACCACTGGCTCAGGGGCCTTAAAGGAGACCACACTAGTTTTAGAAGTGTGAAATCGGCTTTTGAGAAGTTTTTCACTGTGGTCTTTTTGTTTCAGGTGGGGCGGGATGAGGACCTCCAGCGAGATTAGTTTATGATCTGATCTCACCAGTGAGGGGTATACTTCCGGTGTTGAACATTTTGATCCCATGTTCGTGATGATGAGATCAAGTATGTTTTCTCCTCTTGTGGGGATGGTGACTAGTTGTTCCATGGCATTTGAGTTTATGAACTCCAGGAATCTTTGGGTTTGAGTGTTCGGGCTTGAGTAGTGTTCCCAGTCTATATTAGGGTAGTTGAAGTGACCTAGTATGATGGTGTTTGGAGATACATTTATCCCCTCCAATGTTTTCAGGAAGGCCATGTGAGGTTCCTGAGTTTGTGAGGGTGGCCTGTAACATGCTACAAATTGCAGAACAGTCTTGCCTATGGTTAATTGCACCTGGATGGTCTCCGATGCATCGTGCATTGCCACCAACCTTGAGGTGTGGGTGTCCTTTATGAATATGGACACCCCCCCTCCTTTCTTGGTGTTGTCCGGATTTTGGGGCCGGAACGCATGATATGAGGTGAAACCTGTTAGTGCTGGGGTGCTCTCAGGAGCCTTGAACCAGGTTTCTGTCACAGCACAGACATCCATGTTCTCCATATTGAGAAGGGCCTCGAGTGTGTATGTGCATCAATAATCTGTTACACAGATAAGAATAAAGAATACATGGCACATAGATGAGTAAGGCATTCAGAATCTTACAACTCTCCACTAATAAATCAGCAGACACTATGGCAGGAATTCAGAAAGGGCTGCCATCAGCCGTACGTCCCAGCATGGACTGCTACCATTGGTGGTGGCTCTGATTTAGGGATAGACCCACTAGAGTGCTTCTAGAAGGTCTGTAGGAATGTCTGGATCTCTATCCACTTGCTGAATGGTCAAAATGTCAAATAGCTAAAGAGCGATAAAACCAATGGCCAAAATGTGGAATTGAAAAAAAATCTTTTTTTTTGCAAGGGGAAGCCCCATGCACTCTCCACACCTCCCTGCTAATTATATATACCATCTAACCAGAATTGCACCAGAGTGAGGAAAGGGTCACTTCCCTGATACCCATTGTTCGGCAATCTCAGTTATAGTATCCCCTGATTATTTTTGTGCGTTGATGTTATGGCCATCAATGTTAAAGGATTAATCTTTAGCCATATGACTTTTGATTCACTCAACAATCAGAAGCATACCCAGGACCATCTCCATGGCTGTACCACATGTTAATGAAGCATTCTGGTGGAATGGCCTATGCTAATAAGCCACATGCTCTCCACCAAAAATGTTTGCAGTAAGGGATTTACACAAGCAAGTGATTCAGAGAATTACTTGGCTCAGTAAATTAGCAGGGTCAATCTTGTCAGTCAGCACAGTCAAAAATTGCATTCCCTCATTGCAGTAAACAGTATAGATGGCATAAAGGTAAGATCAGGTAAGTGTCTGTAGAAAGGGAGTGTTGGGAGAATGTGAGAGAGAGTGTTTGTGTGTGTATGTGTGCATGTCTGCAGAGGTATGACTGGTCTTGAATAAATGTGTGTGTGTGTCGGTCTGTATGTGAGTTTTTGGATTTGGGGGGGTTAGTTACCAGATGGGTTGAAAAGGGGTGTGTGTGTGTGTGTGTGTGTGTGTGTGTGTGTGTGTGCATGTGTGTTTTGAATGTATACATGTGTGACAGAGTGAATGGGAAGGTGCTTGTGGCAACACTGTGCATGGGCCACCAGTGTTGCGTACAACTAACAGTAACAACATGCAATTCAGAGACATGCAAATTAGCCAATAATGAGGTATTTTCTCATTATAGCTTCTTTTGGCCTCAGCAGTTAGCACATGCTGTGGTGTTCTTTCTGAATCCCAGCCTAGATGTAAATAACTAGCATACTCACTTCTGACACACAGCAAGCCGCAGTGGTGCAGCGGTAGTGTTGTCGCCTCACAGCAAGAGGTTCTCCCGTTCGATTCTCGGCTGGACCACCTTCTGTGTGGAGTTTGTATGTCCTCCCCACAGTCGAGTGGCATTTGAAAGACATACGGGCGTGCCTTCGTTGAAGGTTGGGCATCGAGCTGGCACCTCGGCATTGTCAAATTCTACTGCCAATCATTAGCGGACCAGAGTTCCGTTGTGGCGACCCCTAACCAGGAAAAGCCAAAAGAAGAAGAACAACTCACTTCTGACACACAAATATATCCAAATACTACCTGTGTGATACAGTAATCCATGAACATGTGAAACTAAAACAGTCACTGTAATCAAAAAAACACCACTGAAAAGAACAAAAGGAAATTGTATATACAGCATTCTACACAGCACCCATTTTTACTTTGAAAGTCACAGCTCTTTAACAAGTTTCATCAACCATTTAATGCTGTACTGTTTACTTTGAATGATCTTTTGGCTTTTTTAAATTAAAATAATGTAAGCTGCAAGCTACAGGGAAGTCGCACCTGTTCGACTCTTCTGTTTGTGTACCAAAAGGAAGTCACTCATGCATGTCTGAGATACAGCTAGCCTACTACACTAAATAACTGGCAACTAGAGTAGACAATGTATATGTGGCATATCATTTGCCTCAAAATAAAATGTGAATGACTTGCAGCTTAATTCCCACAGTTTCTGTTTCTCTAAAGATGAATAAGTAATGTAAACAACAAAAACACAAACCGTAACAAACATGAAGCCCAAAGGAAATGCCTTTTTGCTCAAAATAATCTCTGCAAGAATATGTACAGCAGATAGTCTCACTCACTTGCAGAGAACTAAACAATGAATTAGATAAACAAAAGCAAATAACGTCAGAACAGAAATATTCTTGCAATGCACAAGAAAAATTAAACTAGCATTTATTAGACTTTATTTAAATAACCATGGTATTACCTTTCCATATCTAAAAAAAAACTTTAACAAAATGAAACTGCAATTTCAAACTACACTTTTTACAGATGACTCTTTTTAGATCTTTTTCATTAATTATTATTTAAACATTTGTTCAACAGCTGCATTCAAACTGTTTTTTTTACTATAAATGAACACAGACATTTTAATATTAAAGAATAAAATGTAATTTTATAATACCTATTTTCAAATAATTACTATTTTTATCATTGTGCAATAGCTTCACACCGAAACTCCACTGCCCATGAGTAAATCCTAGTGTAACTCACACCCTAAACATGGTATATTGCTATAATAAAGTGAACGCCCTTTTAACTGGTCTGCTCGACTTATTGTTTCAAATGTCCCTTAAAACTGGAGTCAAAAATGAATTATGGACAAGAGTTGAATGGATTGACATTTACATAGGTGACCAGAGAAAAAAACACCCTTATCTTTTGTCCTAGTCACTGCTTTGAAGATTTTTTTTCACTAAATATAGAATATAGCAGGTTATAATGGCTGACACTGATCGACATGGATTCACTACAGGGAAGTCACATCTATTCAGTCTGGCTGGTTTTATCAGGATAAGACTAATGCTATATGCTTAGGGTTATCGCTGGATGTCTTATACATAGATATAGCAAAGGCCTTAAATTCAGAACGCCATGCTAGAATGCTTACTGTGACAGAATTACTTAATATTAGTCCTTTAACTGGCAAGTAGTTACCAAACTGGTTAAAGAACACATTTCAGAAACTCAGTGTACAAGTTTACACTTCAAAAAGGACAGAAATTACCAGTGGTTTTCCTCAATGAAAAGTGTCCGGCCCCTTGCTTTTAATATGTTTGCATCACTAATAATAAATCACATTCTATTTTGTTATCTAAATTTAGTGATAAACATAAAAAGTTTACTCATGAGTCTCCATAAGTCTCTCTCATCAGCATGCTGGGCGTGGGGGGCCTAGTTGAAAGGATAAGACTCTAAAATGAAAACGTGACATCTGCCCTACCTGTCCACAAACTGTTGATGGCCCAGTGGCAGTGACACTGGTCCTGTGTGCTGGAGGTGTTGGGTCTGAATCCCAAATGAGACCTAATATTATCCTTTAGGTTCACAGGTATTTACTAGACTAACGACAAGAAGGGCCTTTTTAAGCCTAGCCATGCATCCCAAATCTCTGACAAGTTCTTGTACCCTTGATAAGTGTAAGCAGGGGCTTGGAAGATTAGACATTTACAAGCAGGGGCCTGGGAGGTGAACCATTTACAGGATGCCTGTGTCCATTAGAGAAATAGGTGCCAAGCCAGGGATGAATTTCCTGTTCCCCATCCATTTGTCCAAGTTACACTTGAAAAGGGTTAGGAAGGAACTCTGCTTCACATGGATGAGAAGTCTGTTCCAGAGACGCGGTAGTCTCTGGGATACATACCTGTCTCTCCAGCAGGTCCTATTTAGATCACAGGCATGGTTAAGTCTTTAATATGGGTAATTCTGGTGCTGTTTGTTTTGTGGATATGCAGTAGGTCCATCAGAGTGAGGTCTGACAATGCCTTGTATGCCAGGCATAGATCTCCCCTCAACAGCCTTTAGGGGACAGAATACAGGGATAGGGCCTTGAGGATGTCTGTAGAGGACATTTTACTTATACCCTGTATTCTTTTAGTGAGGAACCTTTGTGGACGTTCGAAATGTTGGATTCAATTCTAACAAGCAGAGTTACTATTGGAGGTCTTGTAGAGCTTCATATGGATGGGTGCTCCCTTAAGCCACTCTGACAAGTATAAAGAATAAATGATTCTGTATCCTAATCATAGTGTGTTCTGTAACACTTTTAATATTAGGTGTATAGGAATTTGATGTCTCTGAAAGAATGGCATTAGCTTTGGACAAAACTTAGGAGAATATGTTTTATAAAGAGCAGAATAAATGACAGGGTCCCATCACCAATGTTGAGCCCTGACAGAGTGAAGAAACTAACTGGCAAATGATCATGAAAATATGAAAAGCTTAAGGAAGGTGATTTGGATGTGATCCAAAAGCACATGCAAATGGTGTCTGGATGTCTGATTCAATATGTCAAACAGTCACGGAAGACTCAAATGAGCTCTTTAAAGAGCAATATGATGATGCAGTTTTGGTAAAGAATGGTGGATCTGCAGCACAAGTCTAAGGCATTAAGCAGTCAAGCAGTTTACAATGAAAAAAAGTTGGATACATTAGAACAGGGGTGTCCAACCTTTTGGCTTGCTGGGGCCGCATTGAGTGAACAGAAATGGTCTTGGGGCCGCATATAAAATATATCATATAGTTAACTCTTTCGTTGCTCTGGAAGACCACAGTCAACCTCCTGGCTGTACTGTAGGTGCATTTGAACAATGAATAAATGTAATAAATGCCTAATATTTGCCTTAAAATTCTAATTCTCATTCTAATTCTAATTCTCTAATCTAACAGTTAACTCTAACATCTTAGTTAATATATATATATATATATATATATATATATATATATATATATACATATTTTACAAATAAACAGATATTCATTACAGCACTAGCATTTCTCACTGGGAAAACCATTCCAGCAGTCCAACTACGTAAAATGTCAACATCAGCAGTCCTACAATACTATAATCCACAAAAATAACCCAACACATTTGCAATAAAGTAAAGAATTCACATTACTGACTTAAAACAATTCTGAATAAGCTACAAGAGGGTCTCACCCAAACAAATAACTGGTGCCAGAAATATGGCCTCAAGCTAAATGCCAAAAAATGCATCATCATCCCCTTTGAGGAGAGTGATGTCCCCACAAATTTTCACATTAATAACAATGTTGTAAGCACGCAATAAGTCATATGGTACTTGGTCACACAGGTTGATAGAAACCTGACTTTTGACCACCATGTTGTCTCCATTGTAAGGAAAGCTTTTTACATGGCCCACTTCATTAGTAAGGGTATCTCATCCAGGGACAAGGAGGTCATAACATCCCTGTATTCTTCCTTTGTAAGAGCCATTATTGAGTGCAATGCCCCTTTTGGCATGTGCCTCAGCAAAGCACCCTGCCAAAAGAAAGACTACAACCATTTCTGACAAAAAAGGTCAAAGGACTAAGTTCACTATGTTATCCAAACAGACTGAAAAGCTTCTTGCTTTCCTCTGTCTCTCACTGGCCCCTATAAATGTCATCATTGGCTTGCTTTCCAGGCTAAGAAAGATCCTGCCTTAAGAGACTTCCTCTACCTCAGAAATACTGGTTATACTTAAAATGCTCACTACAAAGACCACAGCCTTCACTGCAACATAAACCAGCCACTTTTTATTGACAGGTTCTTGACATAAAAACCTTCAACTTCTGTAAAAAGCTCCTCTCATTATCAAACAATGTAGTTCAGCAACACAGTGGCTGGATGGATAACCATAAATGTAGTCCTTGGGTAAGTAGCATAGCCTTCATCACACCAGATGGAAAATCCACATACTAACCTTTCCCAGCTGGATGGCTAAGATCTAATATTGGTTACTCAAGTCTAGTTGCCCAAGAAGAGGGACATATTAAATCTCTCTCTCTCTCTTACACACACACACACACACACACACACACACACACAAGCCCCTACTTGTAAAATAGGCAACCTCAGTAATCACATGACACCCACTTACTGAATGAAATTGTCTGGAAGTCAAAATATCTGAAAAAAAATCATAATAGAGATGGATTCATCCATGTAATTTCCCACCACCAAAAGGACCATCAATAAATCAACAAAACTGCTCGGCAAAAAGTAAATCAATAAGAAAACCATAAACTATAATGCTACATACTGGTGTAACATATAACTTGTGTCAATCCCAGGTTAATCCATACCAAAAGATTGTTTCCGAACTTCAGCTATGTACAAACCGCTTTCTCCTAAAAACTTTACTCATTGATATTTGCCTTGCTGTAATTATAACTGTAAAAAAAATGTTTAAGTTTATTCTGTACCTCAATGATTCTCACTGTTGCGAGATGTAATCTCTGCCATATTGTATGAGTACTACATCCATAATTTGCTCTCTCTCTCATATATTGCATTATATTGTTTTGTGTTATTTTTGGAGCTTTTCTCCCCGGGCCTCTGCTGAAAATGGACCTGTGTCCAGTCGGACTTTCCCGGTAAACAAATGTAAAATAAAATAAAATAAATAAAAATAAACTTCCCTCCAATCTAAAGCCATTTGACATTCAGACATTTTAATTTGTGCAGAAGTTACTCACAGATTGACAGTTTACTGAGCTGTAATGCTGACCTTCGCTTTTGAAAAAAACAAATTCCCAGAGTTTGTCAATAGCTCAAATTGTAGAGAGGATTATTTATTTATTATATATTTATTTATTTTTGGAAAACATCTTTAAAACTGTTAAACTTGATTACACACCCAGAAACACAGAAAAGTTACTGTGATTATGTAAACCACAGACTGCTGCAAGAAATCAAAGTCACAGCACTCTATGCTTATGTCCAAACAGATGAATCATACCTGTCAATTCCAAAAGAAGTAAAGTTGCTTAATAAGAAGGTTATTTACAAGGTTACATGGCAGTTTATATTGGAAATAAGCAGAGATATTAAAAAGGCTCTGTTTTTCATAATTATGCCGAAAAGTCTTCCAAGGTAAATACAACTTCTGGTTTAGTATGGAACCATACCTCTCAACCTTAGAGCAGGAAATCTGGACAAAGCGAAAAATAAAAGTGGGACACAGGCCCAAAAATAGTTATGCATCACAGACACCATTGAAACAACTGTAGCTGCAAACATTGTACATCACTTATAATCTTTCTATCCCATTATTGTCAGTTAAACATTATATGGCTCATTCAGTCCTGCCTTCTTTTGCATCAAAGAAAACCATGCTTTGAAATGACAAATGCATTAAAAATAATAAATAAAACACATTGCATCAACATCCTGCAACTTCCAAGCAACCACAGAGCTTTCACTGAAACTAGGGCTGCCTGTTTCCCCAGAATGACAGCTCTCCCTAATTAAGTCTAATGGTATACAATCTACCAGTATCTGGACTACCTGAAATAAATTAAATTATGGCCTGTAAATTGAAAGTACACTTTGTTTAATTAAACTATATTTCTAAGCCCACTTACTATATTTTTTCATTAACATCCCAATATCCATTTCCAGGTCACTTTACAAGACATTGGCTGTAGTAGACTTGGCATCCTTCAGAACCCCACAGGCCCATGCTAATATATTGTCCATTAAATGTAAATATCCATCCACTGTAAATGGCAAGAAGCTATGTCTTAAAAAATCTACTTCTGGCATGCGTACCCAAGTATTAGGTTTTGAAACAAACAAACATATTCTCCACTGTCTGTAAGTCTATGTCTTTAATAATCATCTACTGTTGCAGCACTCCCAACACATAAGCACACACGCACACACTAAAATCCCCAACATTTAAAAAATGACATTGTGCCCACTTGATTTGACAGTATTGATCCGCCAAAGCTATGCTTACTGTTGTCCAATCTACCACTGCTTAGAACCCACCAATGAAAAAACAGTACTAGGTGCTTTTTTGTTTGTCTGAAAAAACAGTATAACTTTATATGCTACAGTCCCACATAGTCAGTCCACTACTGACCCATTAACCCTAGGCTGCAGTCTCATTCTTACTCCCTGGAACTGCATTACCTTGGATGACTACTTTTATTTCCTAAGCAAAAGACACATATTGGAAGATGAGGCAAAAATCCAGACATTCTTTGAAAATCCATACAGTTAAGAGGTATGAGTTTATGTTCAATACAACACTCTCCATGTCAGGAAAGCCACAATTTAATGAAAGTGTACTCTTAATGTATGATATATTTGTGAGCTAACTTGTTTGTGATCAGTAGGTAGACTGATCATTGTTAGCCTCTTTGTGCATGCGTCTCTCTCAGTCATGCACACATACACACACTCACACTCTTCTTCTACTTTCACACACACAATTCTGCTTTCATGCATGCACTCATTCACTCCATACTTACCTATTAAGACAGGCAATTGCTGTCCCTTTCAAAGGCAACAGTGGCAAATCCATACATGAGAACACACACACACTAATTGTTCGGCGTAAACACACTGACCCTTTTTTGGCTCAAAAACAAAACTAGAAGGGTGCTTTGGCGCATGCGCACACCATTATCATTACAGGTCACGGGAGCGAAAAACACAAAACAAAAAAAGTGTTTTGGGGCATGGGTACATCGATGTTGCAGTTAGAGGTTGAGGGCTGCATGGAAGAGCTCTGAGGGCCGCATGCGGCCCGCGGGCTGGACGCATCTACACTAGAAGGTAAAACAATAAGGAGAATTTTGCGATCGAGTAGGATTTTGGAAAGTGGAGGGTTTCATTGCTTGGAGTTTGTGAAAATAATGATGTGCAATGGACTGGATTTTCTGAGAGATTATTGGGTACTGAAATTGCTGGCTAATATAGAGGATACTATTAAGTGAGGGTGGTTTTGGTTCACTTTGTGACTTTTCATGTCACAACTTTGGAATCTTTGTAAAAGACTGTATTTGTATATTGTGATTCTCTGAGAGCACCTTAGGAAGCAAGACATGCTTTTTAGCTGCCAAAAAGAGAGCTGACTGTGTATAAAGTTTAAGTTGTTTCTAGAGATTGTGAAGCAGTACTATCTAGTAGGGATGCAACTGCTTACCACAGCTCAGTCAACGATGAAAATGGTGCAAGGACAGCCACTATTACTGGATTACAGGTGCCAGGAATTGGTGGCAGTGCAGCAACAGAAAAGGAGGGAATGTCTGGGCACTGCTGAACTGAAAGAAGAATAGGAGCAGGACCTCAGCCAATGGAGAGGTGTGAAAATGTAACATGTTCATATGAATGTATGTAATGGGAGGTGAGAAGTCACTTGGCCACATGACTAGACAAGGAATTGATGGCCAAATGCCTGTATTGCTGTGCAGTATCATGTATTCCTTTACAAAGTAGTAAAGGGAGGGCTACATAATGGAGGCTATAGACTAACACACTACTTAACAGCACCTCTGCTATCTGAAATACAGCTCCTTGGTAATTAATTTAGGGACTTTTGCAGTACAGACTTCAGCAGTTTAATAGATGACACCCAGTGGGTGAGTTGTGACTTTGGATGTTTCATTTATACCAGCACTTGATATTTGTAGCTGAACTCTACTCTGTGTTACAATTTTGCCTTAAGGAAGAAAGTTAACTTCTGTTCAACAGCGACTCTGGAGACTTTCTACAGAACTGAGTTGCCAAGGCAGTCATGATATATACAATATCGTAAGTATAATATTGTTTAGCTCATTATTTACTATGACTCTAACAATGTCATTTAAATTTTAAATCAGGACCATCTGCATCATAGTTACACATAGCCCTATCTAAACCAGCTTGTATGGTACAGGTTTCAAAATTTGAAAAGGTCAGTACCTAATTAATACTATGTCTAAGTTAAGTAAGCATGCTATTGGTCTGGACAGAGTATATTCATGTTCAGTTGTTATAATTTTATTGGGAATGAATGTTGGGAAAATTTGCTTAAAGTGGCCATGTATGTGCTAGTCTAGCAAACCAACAGCTGTATATTATCTGAAATGCAGCTTTCCAAGAACAAATCCTTATAATATGAAGCCTTACAGCTGGTTAAATTCTTAATGAGTATAATATTGAGTCTGTGTGATTGTGTATTTTTCATTAGTGACAACATCTGACAACTACTGTAATTGCATATAAAGTTGCAATGGCCCATTAACAAGAAAATACATTTTTTCTTGAAACCAGACTTTACAGATGTTAGATGGATTACGGGACTCTAAAATGGGTAAGATATTCATAATAATGTATATTTATTGATCTACAAATGATCATTTGTTAGAATTCTGAATCAATGCCATTTAAAAGGTTTTGTTGCATCTCATTTTGCATAGTAAAGGCATCAGAATGCTATATTTAAGTTTAAACTCCAATTGGTATCACTAAAAATGTGGTGCTAAAGTTAGTTACTTATGATATTGGTTTGAAAAGGGTACATCACAGCCCTAGGAGGAGGAAGTCTGTCAAATAATAATTTAATAGGCCACAAATGGGTTGCTTATTTAGGAAAAGCATGATTTTACTATGAAGGGATGTTCTTTTTCCATTTTTGATTTTGTTGACTCTGAATTTGCTATAGCTCATAGGTCAAGTATATAAAAATGTTTTCAAATGGTAATTACCATTGTATTTAAGCTCTAATGGAAGAAGAAGCTTTTGATAAGTAGTAAATTAAAAGCTCTTGTAAATGGTTGGTATTAAAGATAGGCATGATATAAACATTAGAGTGTTTATTATTTCACATCAGATTTTGTTGAATTTATGGCTTGATATAACTATTCTACAATGGAAAGAAAAATGTTTCTGACAATGTTCCCATCTTACATGTAAAGTTGTGAGTTAACTTTGATTATGCAACTGCACGGTATGAAGCATGGCACAATTAAGGGACTGAGAGTTGGGATACCTCGTTCAGCTAGGTAGAGAGATATTTTACCATTTATTTTTTTCTATTTTATTTTATGCTTATTTCAGAAAAGAGATCTGATGAAATGCCACTGTCATGAACGATGAAACAGGGTTACAGTTCACTGGTTCTGTCAGGTGTGAATCTTGCTGCATTTTTGGTATTCACCAGATGTGAGTTAGTTGGATATACCAGTCGATTAAATGAGATGAAAATGTTAAAACAGCATGAATATTATATACTGTTATATAACTGGATGAAATTACTGAACTCTAAAAACATATTAATAGTGAGATCTTGGGAAATGCTAATGCAAACAGGTTTATAGGTTATGAGTAAGACTGATGCATTTGATACTGAAGTAGAAGTTAACCTGGTGTAAAATAAAAACAGGTAAGAATGAAACTTATTTAAACAACACAATAGCAGCATGAGGATATTAGAATGTAGGTATAAAGAGATGGCAAAAGTAGAGTGAAAAAGGGGAAGAGATGAAAGTCTTCATATATGAATTAATAAAGTTTAATAAATAGTGTACACAATAGCCCCCCCCCAATTGTAATGAATACTGCAACAATGAAATGGCAAGACATACTAAAATACTAAGTGTACAACAACACAAAGATTTCTCATGATTAGAGGACAGCTTGAATGTTACAGTGACTGCTCATCAAATATTTACCACTATGCATCTTACTCATAACTATAATATCTTCTTGGGAAGTGACAGTGTCACAGTAAATTATTACATTGGGGTAGTATCCTAAGCAGGTCATGGTGGAATCATGTTGATTTACTGATAATCATTTCACTAAATACAAATAGTCTGAAACCTACTCAGTAAAACCACTTTCAGTGAACACAGGAGGAAAGTTTTCTTGAGCTGTCAATAGGTTGATAAGCTTCCAACATGGTTGCACTTGGAGGCTGAAATTAAAGGAAATGCTGCAGCACAGGCATGCCAAACCTTGTCCTGACCACAGACTAAGTTTCTAACTTGTAGTATTTAGTAAAGAAAGGTGTGCACCATAATCCACAGTGCAACCTCTAAAATATCCTGGGAAGAAACATTTCTAAAATATGCTACAGGAGTATCTGCTACCTTAGCAGACCACTCTGACAAGCCTTGGAGAGGTTTATTGTATTTATCACAACAAAAAGCAAAGGAATGACACAAAAAAGTTTGCTTCGAAACTGGCAGTCCTTTTTTTTTGAAGGAAGTAAAACCACTTCATCTAAGTACTTTGGATAAAAGACAGGAAGCTGAAAAGACTAGTTGAAAAAGACAGCAGTGATAACTTCTGACACAAAGGACAGACCAGTTTTAAGGATAACCTTATATTACTTATCTTACATTTCTTTACTGGGACAGTGCAACTGGGCAGAAAGCTACCACTTTTCAGTGGAGGCCCAGGGTGAAAAGCTCAAGAAAAATTACATTACATCAAGAACATTAAACAAAGGTATACAATACAACGAATCGACAAATATACAAAATTGAAACAGAGTATCATTAATTAATATCAGCATCATGTAAACAGCTATGAAACATATTTGGAAATTAACTTGGTAGAAGGAGAGAAAAGCAGGAAACAGATGATTATTATTATTATTATGGAATACTCTACAAAGTGATTTCCGTGTAATTCCAAAATCTTTCTGCCTGATGTTATTGCAACTACAAAAAATGGATTTCAGAAAAGATTCAAATAAAGAGACAATCCATGGAAAGGAAAAACATTACCTTCCATACAGTATTGTGGTGAATAAAGGAGTAAAACATCTGAAGCTGATTCTTGGTGTGTGTGGAAAGCAAATTCACCTGTGGTATGCCCCACTGAAATATTATTTGCAGAAATATCAGAGGTCTAGTAGACAGTCATATACTCAACACATCTGTCTAAAAAGGAATCTGCAAATTGGTTCTGCCGTCCTAGAAGATGCACTGCTGACAGATGAAAGTTGTGTCGAATAGCTCAGTTTCAGCTTTGGCATCTCCTTGCAGAGCTAAAAGGTCTTGTGCCTCTTTGTTTGCTGATGTGCCACAATGCCTTACCACTTACTGCTGTCCATGCTGATTTGAAAGTCACAAAGTAAAAACAGATCTTGAAACAATGCTCTCTGTAAAGTTATTGTTCTTTTTAGGCTGATGTGAACAGCATTTTCTTGCCTTGGAGTGACAGGCTGCTGAAATCTGCTGTCATCTCATGAAACCCTGCGGAAGATATTAAAGGCATTACTTTGGAAAGACTGTCTGGATCTTTCCAGTAGTGAAACCTCCTTCACTGAAACTGGGAGTGGCATCAATATTTCTAGGGAATGTGAAGACTGGCTCTATTCATGCTTTTTTGAGTGCATTGTGGCCTTCTCAAGTGGAGTCTTCCATGATGAGCAAAGAGAATGCAGGAACAGACAACCTAGAGCCTTCATGATGTGCTAAGAGAATGCAGGAAGGTACATAACTTAGAGCCCTTTGTTATAATGCCTTGCTACTTGGTACTCTTTAGAGAAAGAACGGTCAGCAAAGGCTGGATCTCTGTTTCCTTTCAGGCAGGAACATTTTCTTCTAAACAGAGTCTATAATGTTACCTAAGAAGAGTGATGACTCAAAAGATGATGGGCATAGCATTTTATCATTTCTGGTAATCCGTAGGGGCTGCATCAGTGAGGCATTTGAACATCTGTTGTTGTGGTATGTGAAGCTTACATGACTGTTATGTGTTCAGCATTCTCACTGCTTGACTACATGGGTTGCTGCCAAATCCTATTCAGCCTGAAAGGAGGAAGGATAAGGATCCAGAAATTCCTGGAGAATGTTCCTAACAAAGCCAGTCCTTGACCTGGAAAAGGAATCAAATATGTAATGCTTTGTAAAAGCATGTCTATAGGACTACATAATTGCCTCTCAAATGCTTCTGGAGTCCACTCCTTTCCAATATGTCATCAAAGAAAACAAATCTCTATTAAATTGTGCCTTAATTCTGCTGAGAAATGATTTACAATGGTGGGAATAACAAGAAAAGATATAGTAAGGAACAACCAATTGGAATTGTCTGAAATGACACGGGTTGTCCTTTCCAGCCCCATACTAGGAATTCCACAGCTGTACAGCTTTCCTAAATGAATTAGTAAAGTCAAGATAATATTTGAGTTGCAATAGTATGACCAAAGTATATACAATCTATTCTCCCTGCCATTCATATGTTGAAAGAAATGAGGGAGACAGACTGCTAGATAAAATGTACATTCTGAAAGTAGTAAGGACATATACAGATTCATAGATTGTTACTAGGCTAACAACCTGGGGAAGCCTTTCTAAATCTATCCAATTTTTCCTGAAAGAATAATGATGTCCTGTATCCAAAAAGGACACTGAGCACCAGGCATTTATAAGCTACCTTTGTCCATAATGGACATGGGTGGCAAGCCCAGTGTAAATTTCCTATTCTCATCTACTGGTCTAGGTTGTGTTTAAAGTGGGTAACAGATGGACTTAGCTTCACAAGGACAGGAAGCCTGTTCCATATGAGGGGCAGTTTCTGGGACACATATCTGTCTCTCCAGCATGTTCTGTTTAAGTAAAACATAAAATTCAGGACCTGGACCTTGTATTTCTAGTACTCTTTGACTTACAAATATGCATGAGATTCATAAGTGTGGAGTTTGCAGATGCTCTGTAAGCCAGTCATAGATCACCCCTCAGCAATCTATAGGATAGTGAGTAGAGGGAAAGGGCTTTGAGACATTCAGCATAAAGCAGGTTTGTTACGCCTTACATTATTTTTGTAAAGAGCCTACAAGGTCACTGTAGCTGCTCCATATGCCTGGTCAGGTGCATACCGAGGGGAGCATTGTACTCTATGATTGATCTGATAAGGGCAGAAGACAGTGGGATAATGACCTCTTTGGACCTAGATGCCATGCCCTAACTTAAAAGTTGCATAATATAAAAGGATTTCCTCACCACTGTGACCAAATGGTGGTCAAAGGTAAGGCTACTGTCTACATGTATACCCAGATCCTTGACTACCGGGTCCACTTTGTATTCTCCACATGATAATTAGCCAGGATGGTTGACTTCCCAAAGGGTACAATTATGCAATTTCGTAGCACTGAGTTTAAGACCATGGCTTTGGCACCATTTGTTAATCAGTGATGGACCTTCTTGAAGAATGCTAGTGTCTGCAAGGGTGTCAATGACAATGCCCAGCTTGCAGTCATTTGCAAACTTAGTCAGCCATAAATCTTCAGCATTTGCTTCCATTTCAGAGAAACAGATGACAAAAAGGAGCAGGTCCAATACCGTGCCCTGGGGCACTCTGCTAGTGACTGGCCACTTGGTTGAGGTGGACTCATCTATTTAGACCTCCTGGGTCCTATCAGTGAGCTAGTTGGCTATCCAGCAGGTGACAAAAGGGTTTATTCCTATATCAGTTAGCTTGTCTATAATGCCTGTGTCAGATATTGTATCAAGCCTTGGCTGGGTCGAAGTAAGCTTTGTGCACAGTCTTACCTTCATCTACTAGTTTGGTGACCCTCTCAAAAAACTCCACCAGATTTAATAGGCATGGTCTTCCTTTAACAAAGCCTAGCTGTGATGAGTCCAGCGTTTGCACGTTAACTATGACCTCAGCCTTCTACATGGCACACCTCATCACAAAAGGTTTCTCATCCAGAAAAAAAGAGGCCTTTGTTCCCCTCTACTCATCACTCATTAGACCCATTATAGAGTACAACACCCCTTTTGGTATGTACCTCACAAGACATCTACAACAACTGGAAAGGCCGCAGAAATACCTCACAAAGAGGATTACCGGCCTCAAACAGATGCCCTACGCAGATAGTCTCAAAAAACTCCAGCTTTACTCCATCGCATATCGCCTACTCAGAGGTGATCTCTGCCTAACATATAAAGCTATGTCAAACCCATAGCTGCTGGACATGCTCCACTTAAAGAAATCCCAATCCCTCCGAGCTACATGCTCTAGGGACCTAAACCTTGTCACCACAATAAACAG
Organism: Protopterus annectens; assembly: GCF_019279795.1. Taxonomy (NCBI): domain Eukaryota; kingdom Metazoa; phylum Chordata; order Ceratodontiformes; family Protopteridae; genus Protopterus; species Protopterus annectens. The sequence goes on along the minus strand of NC_056735.1, from coordinate 1,429,280,672 downwards.
AACATGCCTGAGGGATAGATTCCTGTCCCAGAGACTTCCCATACTCTGGAATAAACTACCTATCTATATCAAACAAAGCTCCTCATTAGCACTCTTCAAGAAAAATCTTGATGATTGGATGGGAAATAGGAAATTCACCCCGGGGATCACTTCTGTAGCTCTGCTCGACAGTGGCACACGAAAATAATTTTCTCGGGTGGCAAAAGCCAGGGTACCTTTTTGGCTGGACTTGTATAGGCCCCAGGGCCGATAGCCTAGTACCTACCTATGAACTTATGATGATCCTTTCCATGGCCTTATATATGAGGCTGGTAAGACTTACAGGCCTGTAGTTACCTAGATCAGTGGCTGGACCTCCTTTGTGCAGGGGAATGACTGTAGCCATCTTCTATTCCTTGGACACAAAAACCTGACTGTAAACTCCAGTTGAAATGTGATTCAAGTGGAACAAAGAGGTCATATTTCATACTATTTATTAAACAAAATGGGATGGTATCCAGGCCCACTGATGTAGTCTTTCTGGCCTTGGAAGGTGCACTGATGACCTGTTTCCTAGTAATGGTTGGGGGAATTTTGGTATGCAGGATTTCCTTTGGACTATCAAGGGGGCGTGTAGGGGGAGAAATCTGAGGTGAACATGTCAGCCAAAAGGTTGGCAATGACCTTTGGTTCATTGTGGGTGATGCCATTTACAATAAGTTCCACACATTGTTGTGTATTTCCCCTGAGGTTATGAACATACATGTAGAAAGCCTTGTGGTTGTCCTTTGCCTGAGAACTATTTTTTTTTTCAAATTTAGCCTTTGAAGTATTAATTAACCATTTTAGCTGCCTGTTTAGATTGCTCAGGGGCTTTTAGTATGTATGGCTTTGTTCCTCCTACACTTGGCCAATAATTTTTTTTCTATAACAGACTGATATTGTAATTCCACCAGGGTGGTTTGTTTTTTGAGTTTGTCTTATTCGTAATATGAGTGGGCTCTATATATGGCTGTACACAGATTTTGTAAATAGCTTAGCATATGCTATGGTGTTTACTGGGTTTTGGTGTGCTTGGAATTTATCCAAGGAGTCGCTTAATAGACTGAAGTTAGCCTTAGAATAGTTGCAAAATTTTTTGGTTTTGCTGGATCCCCGGATTTAATTTTTATTTCATGTTATACTGTCTCATAGTCAGATCTGATGAGTGAAGACATTACATAGGGTGAGGAACATCACCCCCCCCCCCATGTTCATTAGTACAAGGTCAAGGATGTTCGTACCCTGGTAGGAGAATGGACTAACTGTTCCATGATGTTGGTATTAACAAAGCTTAGGAATCACTGGGCTTGTGCATTAGAAGTGGTGCAGGATTCCCAATCTATAGAGGAGTAGTTGAGCTCTCTCATGAATATCATATTTGGTCAAATATTGAGGAACTCTAACACAATGAGATAGGTAGTATGGGTTTCCTGGGACACGGAGGGGAACCTACAGGTTGTAAGGATATGGCATGAGACCCTATTAATGGTAAGTTGCACGTGTATGAGTTCCAGTGGGTCATACACTTGAACTGGTCTGGATGTGAGGTTGGTTTCAATATAGACTGAGACTCCTTCACCTTTGGTTCCCTCATGTTCAGTAGCTGGTCTAAAGGTGTGAAAGGCATTATAACCTTTCATGGCTGGGCTACTCTCCACAACCATGTTTCTGTTACTACACAGATGTCTAAACTCTTATAGGTTATAGGTTCATAGGTAAGTATTAGGCTAGCTTGCCCTTGTAGAACATTTTAAGCCTAGCCAATTTCCCTTCCAAAGGTGAGAATCAAAACTCATATGCGATGTCTGTGAAGAAAACTCCTTAACCATGATACCAATCCCCAGCCCAGGGAGTGGAGTTTCTTGTTAAGACCTCTAGCACTGAGCAGTACCAACTTCAAATATTCTTTCATAGGTTCAGTTAAGTCAGGAGGTTTATCAGTTTGGCATTGCCTAAAAAGGCATTATGGGTGTGGAAAAGATCTTTGCCAATATCCGAAAGCCTTGAGGGGATAAGTGCAGACCATCCCTAGCACAGCAGTGTTGTCTGTCAACCATGCCATCCCAGGCTGTCAAACATTGTATTCCCTTGGACTGACACCAGAAACAGCCAATTGTTGAAGTCAATCATTTTCTGTTGGTAACATGGCATCATCCTTGCAGAAGGTAGAATGCTGCTCAGTGCTAGGCTCAAACCTGCCCGAGACACACAATCAGCGAGCTCAATCATGTCTTGCTTTATACAGTCAAGGGAAGTAAGAAACAAAAGATACTTTTTTGGAGTTTTAGTTTAGGAAACTAAGGGGAGGGCCTTCTCAGTTAATCTCTTGGTGCTCAGTAGAATGAGCTGATGTGATAAGACTGGGAGAAGTGTCCAGAATAAGATTTATAGTAGGGGTGGGCAACTCAAAATCAAATGCTGACACAGAGCAGCAATAGTCAGGCAGAAAACAGCAAGTCAAACAAGCATCATGGTTAAACCAAGATGTCACAAAATATTTGTAGTTTAATGAGGAATACCACTTCTCATCTCCTCCCACTAATTAGCTGGATGTTATTCACCATCTACAAAATATTTTTTTTTCTAACTGACCCTAGACAGTACCTCTTAAAACTCCACAATGGGAGATTTTTCCCCACAAATAATCCAATATGCATGAGAAAACAAACTGTAACCCACCATGAATGGATGTAACCAAGAGACTCATGCAGATGTCAGAATAATAAACCAGTTAGTCTACAAAAAAAATAAATAAATAAATAAATAAAAAATAAAAAATAGCTAGAATAAGTGCCTGAAACATACACAGAAATAACATTCCAGCAAAACATAACAATTCCAATTAAGTGTCACCCGAATAACACAAATGACCTTACATATCATCAGAAAAATCTCTTTGTAGAACAGCTTCAGCAAAGCCTGAAATATAGACAAAGATCCATGAGCAGACATGATGAAATGGCTGGTAAATATCCCTTGCCTAGTGAGCAAACTGGCCATAGGACAGTAACTCATATAATTGTTTGAAAACCAAAGGTAATAATTCCAGATAGGGTCCTGGTTACAGATGAGGCACCAACTAAAAAATCTTCTCCAAAGGTTAACATACGTTTTCTTATTAGCATGATTTCTTGCCTCCTTTAGTACCTGCTACACATCCTCATAAAGAGATACTAAAGGATATTAGAACTGAATCACCCACACAGTCAGTAGAAGTTGTTTAACACTGGAGTGTGTCAAACTCCCCTTATCTTGTGTCACTACATCCAATCTGTGAGGCAGCTTCTGGGAAGGCAGAACCAATGTTGTCTGAGCTAGAAGGGAATCACCACAATCATATTTTGGAGATTCCTTCTATCAGAATGACGCTGGGCATCAGTGAAATGGGTGACAATGCAAACAGGAACATTCTTGACCATGGGAATAAAAATGCATCTGTTTTCCATCCTGCCTTCAAGGAGTCCTACTGCAGAACTTAGTTGTCTGCATTGGAAGAAGGTGAACAAATCTATCTGAAGTGTTCCCCACAAATGGATCCATTCCTGGAAGATTCCCTCATTCAGTTTCCATTCCTGAGTGACTGACCTGGTCCTACTCAGCATGTCTTCCACTACATGTTGCTCTAACACTATGTACAATGCTTGGAGGGTTATACAACACTGAAGAGCTAATTCCTAAGTTATCACAGCCAGCCTGCAAGGGGGTAAGACCTGGTGCTTCCCCATTTGTTCATTTATTACATCACTGTGGTATTTTCTGTAATCATATGTAATGGCATGGAGGCCACAGGTCATGAAGAGATTCTATACCACAGATCACAACTAACATCTCTCTTTATGCGCTTTGGTCTCTGTGATCTGTCCCACAGGCCTCGCACCTTTACCTCTATAAAAACAGCTCCCCAAGCAAAAGGAGATATAACTTGCAGCCTTCACCAATGTGGTTCTTTTTTGATAAAGTCCAAAACTGGAATCTAAAAATCTGAGATAATGATGAGAATGTTGGATCCATATATACCACTGAATTTTTCTCATGTATAAAGAACCAAAGGAATCACGAGAATCACAGAAGCCATGAACCCTAGAATCCTGAGATATTCTCTGGCTGAGTCTCAGACTGACTAGAAAAAATCAGGAAAGTTTCTAAATACAAATCTACCATTTTTCTGATAGGAATACCTTTCAAGAGACCCATTTAAAAGCACAGTAATCTGTGACTCAGTCAAGGAGGATTTTTGAATTTATATCTAGAAGCCCAGACTAGTAAGAACAGAAACCCAGGCTTAAAACCTCAGCTTTGGCCGGCTAAGATCTAGCTGTATTCAACTGGACGTATAAGACAATTTAAGTACCTTTTATCTGCACATTTTTCAAATAATACAGCACTTAAACTGATTTATTTGTGTTGCATTGAATATTAACTGAACTGGATGTTTTGACTCTGTTTTGTCAGTTAGTGATTGCTAGATGTTTATTGCTGTTAGTAATTGCAGGCGGGGTAGTCTCATTCATTGATATCCTGTCACTGCCTATTTAAATGGTACATTTAGGAATATTTTCTGCTTAAAACCACAGCTTTGGCCGGCTAAGATCTAGCTGTATTCAACTGGACATATAAAAGAATTTAAGTACCTTTTATATGCACATTTTTCAAATAATACAGCATGTAACTTGATTTATTTGTTGTAATGAATATTAAATGAACTGGAAGTTTTGACTCTGTTTTGTCAGTTACTGCTTGCTAGATTTTTATTGCTGTTAGTAATTGCAGGTGGTGGGTACTTTCATTCATTGATATCCTGTCACTGCCTACTTAAGTGGTACATTTAGAAATATTTTCTGCTTAAAACATCAGCTTTGGCCAGCTAAGATCTAGCTGTATTCAACTGGACATACAAGAGAATTTAAGTACCTTTTATCTGCACATTTTTCAAATAATACAGCATTTAAATTGATTTATTTGTGTTGCATTGAATATTAACTGAACTGGAAGTTTTGACTCTGTTTTGTCAGTTAGTGCTTGCTAGATTTTAATTGCTGTTAGTAATTGCAGGCTGGGTAGTCACATTCATTGATATCCTGTCACTGCCTATTTAAGTGGTACATTTAGGAATATTTTCTGCTTAAAATCTCAGCTTTGGCTGGCTAAGATCTAGCTGTATTCAACTGGACATATAAGAGAATTTAAGCACATTTTATATGCAAATTTTTCAAATAATACAGAATTTAAATATATTTATTTGTGTTGCATTGAATATTAACAGAACTGGAAGTTTTGACTCTGTTTTGTCAGTTAGTGCTTGCTAGATTTTTATCGCAGGTGGGGGTAGTCTCATTCATTGATATCCTGTCACAGCCTATTTAAGTGGTACATTTAGGAATATTTTCTGCTTAAAATCTCAGCTTTGGCTGGCTAAGATCTAGCTGTATTCAACTGGACATATAAGAGAATTTAAGCACATTTTATATGCAAATTTTTCAAATAATACAGAATTTAAATATATTTATTTGTGTTGCATTGAATATTAACAGAACTGGAAGTTTTGACTCTGTTTTGTCAGTTAGTGCTTGCTAGATTTTTATCGCAGGTGGGGGTAGTCTCATTTATTGATATCCTGTCACTGCCTATTTTAGTGGTACATTCAGGAAGATTTTCTGCTTAAAACCTCAGCTTTGTCTGGCTAAGATATAGCTGCATTCAACTGGACGTAGAAGAGAATTTAAGCACCTATTATCTGCACATTTTTCAAATAATACAGCATTTAAATTGATTTATTTGTGTTGCATTGAATAATAACTGAAGTGGAAGTTTTGACTGTTTTGTCAGTTAGTGCTTGCTAGATTTTTACTGCTGTTAGTAGTTGCAGGCAGGGGTAGTCTCACTCATATCCTGTCGCTGCCTATTTAAGTGGTACATTTAGGAATATTTTCGGCTTAAAACCTCAGCTTTGGCAGGCTAACATCTAGCTGTATTAAACTGGACGTATAAGAGAAGTTAAGTAGCTTTTATCTGCACATTTTTCAAATAATAAAGCATTTAAATTGATTTATTTGTGTTGCATTGAGTACTAACTGAACTGGACATTTTGACTCTGTTTTGTCCGTTAGTGCTTGCTAGATTTTTATTGCTGTTAGTAATTGCAGGTGGAGGTAGTCTCATTCATTGATATCCTGTCACTGCATATTTAAGTGGTACTTTTAAGAATATTTTCTGCTAAAAACCTCAGCTTTAGCCAACTAAGTTCTAGCTGTATTCAACTGGATGTATAACAGAATTTAAGTAACTTTCATCTGCACATTTTTCAAATAATACAGCATTTAAATTGATTTATTTGTGTTGTATTGAATATTAACAAAACTGGATGTTTTGACTCTGTTTTGTCAGTGCTTGCTCGATTTTTATTGCTATTAGTAGCTGCAGGTGGGGGTAGTCTCATTCATTGATATCCTGTCACTGCCTATTTAAGTGGCACATTTATGAAAATTTTCTGCATAAAACCTCAACTTTGGCCAGCTAAGATCTAGCTGTATTCAACTGGACGTATAGGAGAATTTAAGTACCTTTTATCTGCACATTTTTCAAATAATACAGCATTTAAATTGATTTGTGTTGCATTGAATATTAACTGAACTGGAAGTTTTGACTCTGTTGTGTCAGTTAGTGCTTGCTAGATTTTTATTCCTGTTGGTAATCGAAGGCAGGGTAGCCTCATTCATTGATATCCTGTTACTGCCTATTTAAGTGGTACATTTAGGAATATTTTCTGCTTAAAACCTCAGCTTTGGCCGGCTAAGATCTAGCTGTATTCAACTGGACGTATAAGAGAATATAAGTACCTTTTATCCGCACATTTCTCAAATAAAACAGCATTTAAATTGATTTATTTGTGTTGCATTGAATATTAACTGAACTGGATGTTTTGACTCTGTTTTGTAGTTAGTGCTTGCTAGATTTTTATTTCTGTTAGTAATTGCAGGCAGGGTAGTCTCATTCAATGATATTCTGTCACTGCCTATTTAAGTGGTACATTTAGGAATATTTTCTGCTTAAAACCTCAGCTTTGGCCGGCTAAAATCTAGCTGTATTCAACTGGACGTATAAGAGAATTTAAGTACCTTTTATCTGTACATTTTTCAAATAATACTGCATTTAAATTGATTTATTTGTGTTGCATTGAAAAGTAACTGAACTGTAAGTTTTGACTGTGTTTTGTCAGTTAGTGCTTGCTAGATTTTTATTGCTGTTAGTAATTGCAGATGGGGGTAGTCTCATTCATTAATATCCTGTCACTGCATATTTAAGTGGTACATTTAGAAATATTTTCAGCTTAAAACCTCAGCTCTGTCCGGCTAAGATCTAGCTGTACTTAACTGGACGTATAAGAGAATTTAAGTACCTTTTATCTGCAGATTTTTCAAACAATACCGCATATAAATTGATTTATTTATGTTGCATTGATTAGAAACTGAACTGGAAATTTTAACTCTGTTATGGCAATGAGTGCTTGCTAGATTTTTATTGCTGTTAGTAATTGCAGGCGGAGGTAGTCTCATTCATTGATATCCTGTCACTGCCTATTTAAGCGGTACTTTTAGGAATATTTTCTGATAAAACCTCAGCTTTAGCCGGCTAAGATCTAGCTGTATTCAACTGGACGTATAAGAGAATTTAAGTAACTTTCATCTGCACATTTTTCAAATAATACAGCATTTAAATAGATTTATTTGTGTTGTATTGAATATTAACTGAACTAGACGTTTTGACTCTGTTTTGTAAGTGCTTGCTAGATTTTTATTGCTGTTAGAAAATGCAGGTGGGGGTAGTCTCATTCATTGATATCCTGTCACTGCCTATTAAAGTGGTATATTTAGGAATATTTTCTGCTTAAAACCTCAGCTTTGGCCGGCTAAGATCTAGCTGTATTCAACTGGATGTATAAGAGAATTTAAATACCTTTTATCTGCACATTTTTCAAATAATACAGCATTTAAATTGATTTATTTGTGTTGCATTGAATATTAACTGAAATGGAAGTTTTGACTCTGTTGTGTCAGTTAGTGCTTGCTAGATTTTTATTGCTGTTAGTAATTGCAGGTGGGGTAGTCTCATTCATTGATATCCTGTCACTGCCGCTTTAAATGGTACATTTAGGAATATTTTCTGCTTAAAACCTCAGCTTTGGTCTGCTAAGACCTAGCAGTATTCAACTGCATGTATAAGAGAATTTAAATACCTTTTATCTGCACCTTTTCAAATAATACAGCATTTAAATTGATTTATTTGTGTTGCATTGAATATTAACTGAACTGGAAGTTTTGACTCTGTTTTGTCAGTTAGTGCTTGCTAGATTTTTATTGCTGTTAGTAATTGCAGGTGGGGGTAGTCTCATTCATTGATATCCTGTCACTGCCTATTTAAGTGGTACATTTAGGAATATTTTCTGCTTAAAACCTCAGCTTTGGCCGGCTAAGATCTAGCTGTATTCAACTGGATGTATAAGAGAATTTAAGTACCTTTTATCTGCACATTTTTCAAATAATACAGCATTTAAATTGATTTATTTGTGTTGCATTGAATATTAACTGAACTGGAAGTTTTGACTCTGTTTTGTCAGTTAGTGCTTGCTAGATTTTTATTGCTGTTAGTAATTGCAGGTGGGGGTAGTCTCATTCATTGATATCCTGTCACTGCCTATTTAAGTGGTACATTTAGGAATATTTTCTGCTTAAAACCTCAGCTTTGGCTGGCTAAGATCTAGCTGTATTCAACTGGATGTATAAGAGAATTTAAGTACCTTTTATCTGCACATTTTTCAAATAATACAGCATTTAAATTGATTTATTTGTGTTGCATTGAATATTAATTGAACTGGAAGTTTTGCCTCTGTTTTGTCAGTTAGTGATTGCTTGATTTTTATTGCTGTTAGTAACTGCAGGCGGGGTAGTCTCATTTATTGATATCCTGTCACTGCCTATTTAAGTGGTACATTTAGGAATATTTTCTGCTTAAAACCTCAGCTTTGGCCGTCTAAGATCTAGCTGTATTCAACTGGACGTATAAGCAAATTTAAGTACCTTCTATCTGCACATTTATCAAATAATACAGCATGTAAATTGATTTATTTGTGTTGCATTGAATATTAGCTGAATTGGAAGTTTTGACTGTTTTGTCAATTAGTGCTTGCTAGATTTGTATAGCTGTTAGTAACTGCAAACGGGGTAGTCTCATTCACTGATATCCTGTCACTGTCTACTTAAGTGGTATATTTAGGAATATTTTCTCCTTAAAACCTCAGCTTTGGCAGGCTATGATCTAGCTGTATTCAACTGGACATATAAGAGAATCTAAGTACCTTTTATCTGCACATTTTTCAAATAATACAGCATTTAAATTGATTTATTTGTGTTGCACTGAATATTAACTGAACTGGAAGTTTTGACTCTGTTTTGTCAGTTAGTGCTTGCTAGATTTTTATCGCGGGTGGGGGTAGTCTCATTCATTGATATCCTGTCACTGCCTATTTTAGTGGTACATTTAGGAATATTTTCTGATTAAACCTCAACTTTGGCTGGCTAAGATCTAGCTGTATTAAACTGGATGTATAAGAGAATTTAAGTACATTTTATCTGCATATTTCTCAAATAATACAGCATTTCTATTGATTTATTTGTCTTGCATTTAATATTAACTGAACTGGAAGTTTTGACTGTGTTTTGTCAGTTAGTGCTTGCTAGATTTTTATTGCTGTTAGTAGCTGTAGTCAGGGGTAGTCTCACTCATTGATATCCTGTCACTGCCTATTTAAGTGGTAAATTTAGGAATATTTTCGGCTTAAAACCTAAGCTTTGGCCGGCTAAGATCTAGCTGTATTAAACTGGATGTATAACAGAATTTAAGTACCTTTTATCTGCACATTTCTCAAATAATACAGCATTTCTACTGATTTATTTGTGTTGCATTTAATATTAACTGAACTGGAAGTTTTGACTGTGTTTTGTTATTTAGTACTTGCTAGATTTTTATTGCTGTTAGTAACTGGAGGCAGGAGTAGTCTCATTCATTGATATCCTGTCACTGCCTATTTAAGTGGTACATTTAGGAATATTTTCTGCTAAAAACCTCAGCTTTGGCCGGCTAAGCTCTAGCTGTATTAAACTGGACATATAAGAGAATTTACATACCGTTTATCTGCACATTTTGCTAATAGTACAGCATTTAAATTGATTTATTTGTGTTGCACTGAATATTAACTGAACTGGAAGTTTTGACTCTGTTTTGTCAGATAGTGCTTGCTAGATGTTTATTGCTGTTAGTAAGTGCAAGCGGGATAGTCTCATTCATTGATATCCTGTCACTGCCTATTTATGTGGCACATTTAGGAATATTTTCTGCTTAAAACATCAGCGTTGGCCGGCTAAGATCTAGCTTTATTCAACTGGACGTATAAGAAAATTTAAGTACCTTTTACTGTCACATTTTTCAAATAATGCAGCATTTAAACTGATTTATTTGTGTTGCATTGAATATTAACTGAACTGGAAGTTTTGACTCTGTTTTGTCAATTACTGCTTGCTAGATTTTTATTGCTGTTAGTAATTGCAGGCGGAGTAGTCTCATTCATTGATATCCTGTCACGGCCTATTTAAGTGGTACATTTAGGAATATTTTCTGCTTAAAATCTCAGGGTTGACTGGCTAAGATCTAACTGTATTCAACTGAACATATAAGAGAATTAAAGTACCTTTTATATGCACATTTTTCAAATAATACAACATTTAAATTGATTTCTTTGTGTTTCATTGACGATTAACTGAACTGGAAGTTTTGACTCTGTTTTGTCAGTTAGTGCTTGCTAGATTTTAATAAATGTCATTGCAGGCGGGGTTAGTCTCATTCATTGATATCCTGTCACTGCCTATTCAAGTGGTGCATTTAGGAATATTTTCTGCTTAAAACCTCAGCTTTCGCTGGCTAAGACCTAGCTGTATTCCACTAGATGTATGAGAGAATTTAAGTACATTTTATCTGTACATTTTTCAAATACTACAGCATTTAAAATGATGTATTTGTGTTGCATTGAATATTAACTGAACTGTAGGTTTTGCCTCTGTTTTGTCAGTTAGTGATTACTAGACTTTTATTGCTGTTAGTAACTGCAGGCGGGGTAGTCTCATTCATTGATATCCTGTCTCTGCCTATTTAAGTGGTACATTTAGGAATATTTTCTGCTTAAAATCTCAGCTTTGTCCGGCTAAGATCTAGCTGTATTCACCTGGACGTATAAGAGAATTTAAGCACCTTTTATCTGCACATTTTTCAAATACTACAGCATTTAAATTGATTTATTTGTGTTGCATTGAATATAAACTGAACTGGAAGATTTGACTCTGTTTTGTCAGTGGTTGCAGGATTATCATTGCTGTTAGTAACTGCCGGCGGGCGTAGTCTCATTTATTGATATCCTGTCACTGCCTATTTAAGTGGTACATTTAGGAATATTTTCTGCTTAAAACTTCAGCTTTGGCCACCTAAGACCTAGCTGTATTCAACTGGATGTATAAGCAAATTTAAGTACCTTTTATCTGCACATTTTTCAAATAATACAGCATGTAAATTGATTTATTTGTGTTGCATTGAATATTAACTGAACTGGAAGTTTTGACTCTGTTTTGTCAGTTAGTGCTTGCTAGATTTTTATCACAGGTGGGCATAGCCTCATTCACTGATATCCTGTCACTGCCTATTTTAGCGGTACATTTAGGAATATTTTCTGCTTAAATCCTCAGCTTTGGCTGGCTAAGATCTAGCTGCATTCAACTGGACTTATAAAAGAATTTAAGGACCTATTATCTGCACATTTTTCAAGTAATACAGCATTTAAATTGATTTATTTGTGTTGCAGTGAATATTAACTGAACTGGAAGTTTTGACTGTTTTGTCATTTAGTAATTGCTAGATTTTTAATGCTGTTAGTAACTGCAGGCGGGGTATTCTCTTTCACTGATATCCTGTCAATGCCTATTTAAGTGGTATATTTAGGAATATTTTCGGCTCAAAACCTCAGCTTTGGCCGGCTAAGATCTAGTTATATTCAAGTGGATGTCCAGTAGAATTTAAGTACCTTTTATCTGCACGTTTCTCAAATAATACAGCATTTAAATTGATTTATTTGTGTTGCATTGAATATTACCTGAACTGGAAGTTTTGACTCTGTTTTGTCAGTTAGTGCTTGCAGGATTTTTATTGCTGTTAATAATTGCGGGCGGTGAAGTCCCATTCATTGATATCCTGTCACTGCCTATTTAAGTGGTACATTTAGGAATACTTTCTGCTTAACACCTCAGCTTTGGCTGGCTAAGATCTAGCTGTATTCAACTGGATGTATAAGAGAATTTAAGTACCTTTTATCTGGACATTTTTCAAATAATACAGCATTTAAATTGATTTATTTGTGTTGCAGTGAATATTAACTGAACTGGAAGTTTTAACTCTTTTTCATTAGTGCTTGCTAGATTTTTATTCCTGTTAGTAATTGCAGGTGGGGGTCATCTCATTCACTGATATCCTGTCACTGCCTATTTAAGTGGTACATTTAGGAATATTTTTTGCTTAAAACTTCAGCGTTGGTCGACTAAGATCTAGCTGTATTTAACTGGATGTATAAGAGAATTTAAGTACCTTTTATCTGCACATTTTTCAAATAATACAGCATTTAAATTGATTTATTTGTGTTGCATGGATTAGAAACTGAACTGGAAGTTTTAACTCTGTTTTGTCAATTAGTGCTTGCTAGGTTTTTATTGCTGTTAGTAATTGCAGGCGGAGGTAGTCTCATTCATTGATATCCTGTCACTGCCTATTTAAGTGGTACTTTTAGGAATATTTTCTGCTAAAAACCTCAGCTTTAGCCGGCTAAGATCTAGCTGTATTCAACTGGATGTATAAGAGAATTTAAGTAACTTTCATCTGCACAGTTTTCAAATAATACAGCATTTAAATTGATTTATTTGTGTTGTATTGAATATTAACTGAACTGGACGTTTTGACTGTGTTTTGTCAGTTAGTGCTTGCTAGAGTTTTATTTTTGTTAGTAACTGCAGGCAGGGTAGTCTCATTCATTGATATCCTGTCACTGCCTATTTAAGTGGTAGATTTACGAATATTTACTGCTTAAAACCTCAGCTTTGGTCAGCTAAGATCTAGTTGTATTCAACTGGATGAATAAAAGAATTTATTTATCTTTTATTTGCACATTTTTCAAATAATACAGTATTTAAATTAATTTATTTGTGTTGCACTGAATATTAGCTGAAATGGAAGTTTTGACTCAGTTAGTGCTTGCTAGATTTTTATTGGTGTTAGTAATTGCAGGCGGGGGTAGTCTCATTCATTGATATCTCGTCACTGACTATTTAAGTGGTACATTTAGGAATATTTTCTGCTTAAAACCTCAGATTTGGCTGGCTAAGATCTAGCTGTATTCAACTGGACGTATAAGAGAATTTAAGTACCGTTTATTTGCACATTTTTTTCAAATAGTGCAGCATTTAAATTGATTTATTTGTGATGCATTGAATATTAACTGAACTGGAAGTTTTGACTCTGTTTTGTCATTTAGTAATTGCTAGATTTTTAATGCTGTTAGTAAGTGAAGGCAGGGTATTTTCATTCATTGATATCCTGTCACTGCCTATTTAAGTAGTACATTTAGGAATATTTTCAGCTGAAAACCTCAGCTTTGGCCGGCTAAGATCAAGCTGCATTCAAGTGGATGTCTAATAGAATTTAAGTACCTTTCATCTGCACATTTTTTCAAATAATACAGCATTTAAATTGATTTATTTGTGTTGCATTAAATATTGCCTGAACTGGAAGTTTTGACTCTGTTTTGTCAGTTAGTGCTTGCAGGATTTTTACTGCTGTTAGTAATTGCAGGCGGGGGTAGTATCATTCATTGATATCCTGTCACTAAAGTGGTACATTTAGGAATATTTTCGGCTTAAAACCTCAGCTTTGGCAGGCTAAGAACTAGCTGTATTAAACTGGACGTATAAGATAATTTAAGTACCTTTTATCTACACATTTTTCAAATAATACAGCATTTAAATTGATTTATTTGTGTTGCATTGACTATTAACTGAAGTGGAAGTTTTGACTCTGTTTTGTCAGTTAGTGCTTGCTAGACTTTTATTGCTGTTGGTAATTGCAGGCGGGGTAGTCTCAATTATTGATATCATGTTACTGCCTATTTAAGTGGTACTTTTAGGAATATTTTCTGCTTAAAACCTCAGCTTTGGCCAACTAAAATCTCGCTGCATTCAACTGGACGTATAAGAGAACTTAAGTACCTTTTATCTGCACATTTTTCAAATAATACAGCATTTAAATTGATTTGTGTTGCATTGAATATTAACTGAAATGGAAGTTTTGACTCTGTTTTGTCAGTTATTGCTTGCTAGATTTTTACTGCTGTTAGTAATTGCAGGCGAGGGTAGTCTTATTCATTGATATCCCGTCACTGCCTATTTAAGTGGTACATTTAGGAATATTTTCTGCTTAAAACCTCAGCTTTGGCTGGCTAAGATCTATCTGTATTCAACTGGTCATATAAGAGAATTGAAGTACTTTTTATATGCACATTTTTCATATAATACAGCATTTAAATTTATTTATATGTGTTGCATTGAATATTAACTGAACTGGAAGTTTTGACAGTTTTGTCAGTTAGTGCTTGCTAGACTTTTATCGCAGGTGGGGGGTAGTCTCCTTCATTGATATCCTGTCACTGCCTATTTTAGTGGTACATTTAGGAATATTTTCTGCTTAAAACGTCAGTTTTGGCTGGCTAAGATCTAGCTGAATTCAACTGGACGTATAAGAGTATTTAAGTAACTATTATCTGCACATAATACAGCATTTAAATTGATTTATTTGTGTTGCATTGAATAATAACTGAAGTGGAAGTTTTGACTGTTTTGTCAGTTAGTGCTTGCTAGAATTTTACTGCTGTTAGTAGTTGCAGGCAGGGGTAGTCTCCCTCATGGATCTCCTGTCACTGCCTATTTAAGTAGTACATTTAGGAATATTTTCAGCTTAAAACCTCAGCTTTGGCTAGGCCAAGATCTAGCTGTATTAAACTGGACGTATAAGAGAATTTAAGTACCTTTTATCTGCACATTTTTCAAATAATACAGCACTTTTATTTGTGTTGCATTTAATATTAACTGAACTGGAAGTTTTGACTCTGGTTTGACAATTAGTGCTTGCTAGATTTTTTTTGCTGTTAGTAATTGCAGGCGGAAGAAGTCTCATTCATTGAAAACCTGTCACTGCCTATTTAAGTGGTACATTCAGAAATATTTTCTGCTTAAAACCTCAGCTTTGGCTGACTAAGATCTAGCTTTATTCAACTGGAAATATGAGAATTTAAGTAGTTTTTATCTGCATTTCTTCAAATAATACAGTATTTAAATTGATTTTTTTTTGTTGCATTGACTATCAACTGAAGTGGATGTTTTGACTCTGTTTTGTCAGTTACTGCTTGCTAGATTTTTATTGCTGTTGGTAATTCCAGGTGGGGGTAGTCTCAATTATTGATATCATGTTACTGCCTATTAAAGTGGTACTTTTAGGAATATTTTTTGCTTAAAACTTCAGCGTTGGTCGACTAAGATCTAGCTGTTTTCAACTGGATGTATAAGAGAATTTAAGTACCTTTTGTCTGCACATTTTTCAAATAATACAGCATTTAAATTGATTTGTTTGTGTTGCAATGAATATTATCTGAACTGGAAGTTTTAACTCTGTTTTGTCAGTTAGTGCTTGCTAGATTTTTATTGCGATTAGTAATTGCAGGCAGGGGTAGCCTCATTCATTGATATCCTGTCACTGCCTATTTAAGTGGTACATTTAGGAATATTTTCTGTTTAAAACCTCAGGTTTGACCGGCTAAGCTCTAGCTGTATTCAAGTGTATGTCTAATAGAATTTAAGTACATTTTATCTGCACATTTTTCAAATAATACATCATTTAAATTGATTTATGTGTGTTGCATTGAATATTAACTGAACTGGAAGTTTTAACTGTTTTGTCAATTAGTGCTTGATAGATTTTTATTGCTGTTAGTAATTGCAGGTGGGGGTAGTCTCATTCATTGATATCCTGTCACTGCCTATTTAAGTGGTACTTTTAGGAATATTTTCTGCTAAAAACCTCAGCTTTAGCCGGCTAAGATCTAGCTGTATTCAACTGGACGTAAAAGAGAATTTAAGTACCTTTTATCTGCACATTTTTCAGCATTTAAATTGATTTATGTGTGTTGCACTGAATATTAACTGAACTGGAAGGTTTAACTGTTTTGTCAGTTAGTGCTTGATAGATTTTTATTGCTGTTAGTAATTGCAGGTGGGAGTAGTCTCATTCATTGATATCCTGTCACTGCCTATTTAAGTGGTACATTTAGGAATATCTTTTGCTTAAAACTTCAGCGTTGGCCGGCTAAGATCTAGCTGTATTCAACTGGACGTATAAGAGCATTTAAGTACCTTTTATCTGCACATTTTTCAAATAATACAGCATTTAAATTGATTTATTTGTGTAGCATTTATTAGAAACTGAACTGGAAATTTTAACTCTGTTTTGTCAATTAGTGCCTGCTAGATTTTTATTGCTGTTAGTAATTGCAGGTGGAGGTAGTCTCATTCATTGATATCCTGTCACTGCCTATTTAAGTGGTACATTTAGGAATATTTTCTGCTTAAAACCTCAGCTTTGGCCGGCTAAGATCTAACTGTATTCAACTGGACATATAAGAGAATATAAGTACCTTTTATCTGCACATTTTTCAAATAATACAGCATTTAAATTGATTTGTGTTGCATTGAAAGTTAACTGAACTGAAAGTTTTGACTCTGTTTTGTCAGTTAGTGCTTGCTAGATTTTTATTGCTGTTAGTAATTGCAAGTAATTGCAAGTGAGGGTAGTCTCATTCATTGATATCCTGTCGCTGCCTATTTAAGTAGTACATTTAGGAATATTTTCTGCTTAAAACCTGAGCTTTGGTCAGCTAAGATCTAGCTGTAATCAACTGGACTTAGAATTTAAGTACCTTTTATCTGTACATTTTTTCAAATAATACAGTATTTAAATTGATTTATTTGTGTTGCATTGACTATTAACTGAACTGGAAGTTTTGACTCTGTTTTGTCAGTTACTGCTTGCTAGACTTTTATTGATGTTAGCAACTGTGAGTGGGGTAGTCTCATTCATTGATATCCTGTCACTGCCTATTTAAGTGGTACATTTAGGAATATTTTCCGCTTAAAACCTCAGCTTTGGCCGGCTAAGATCTTGCTGTATTCAACTGGATGTATAAGAGAATATAAGTACCTTTTATCTGCACATGTTTCAAATAATACAGCATTTAACTTGATTTATTTGTGTTGCATTGAATATTAACTGAACTGGAAGTTTTGACTCTGTTTTGTCAGTTAGTGCGTGCAGGATTTTTATTGCTGTTAGTAACTGCAGGCGGGGTAGTCTCATTCATTGATATCCTGTCATTCCCTATTTAAGTGGTACATTTAGGAATATTTTCTGCTTAAAACCTCAGCTTTGGCCGGCTAAGATCTAGCTGTATTCAACTGGATGTATAAGAGAATTTAAGTACCTTTTATCTGTACATTTAAATTGATTTATTTGTGTTGCATTGAAAATTAACTGAGCTGGAAGTTTTGACTCGGTTTTGTCAGTTAGTGCTTGCTAGATTTTTATTGCTGTTAGTAATTGCAGACTGGCATAGTCTCATTCATTGATATCCTGTCACTGGCTATTTAAGTGGTACATTTAGAAGTATTTTCAGCTTAAAACCTCAGGTTTGGCAGGCTAAGATCTAGCTGTACATAACTGGACGTATAAGAGAATTTAAGTACCTTTTATCTGCACATTTTTCAAATAAGACAGCATTTAAATTGATTTATTTGTGTTGCATTGAATAGTAATTGAACTGGAAGTTGTGAGTCTGTTTTGCCAGTTAGTGTTTGCAAGATTTTTATTGTTGTTAGTACTTGCAGGCAGGGGTAGTCTCATTCATTGATATCCTGTCACTGCCTATTTAAGTGGTACATTTAGGAATATTTTTTATTTAAAACTTCAGCGTTGGCCGGCTAAGCTCTAGCTGTATTCAACTGAATGTATGAGAATTTATGTACCTTTTATCTGCACATTATTCAAATAATACCACATTTAAAATGATTTATTTGTGTTGCATTGATTAGAAACTGAACTGGAAATTTTAGCTCTGTTTTGACAATTAGTGCTTGCTAGATTTTTATTGCTGTTAGTAATTGCAGGCGGAGGAAGTCTCATTCATTGATATCCTGTCACTGCCTATTTAAGTGGTACTTTTAGGAATATTTTCTGCTAAAACCACAGCTTTAGCTGGCTAAGATCTAGCTGTATTCAACTGGACGTATAAGAGAATTTAAGTAACTATCACCTGCACATTTTTCAAATAATACAGCATTTAAATTTATTTATTTGTGTTGTATTCAATATTAACTGAACTGGACGTTTTGACTCTGTTTTGTCAGTGCTTGCTTGATTTTTATTGCTGTCAGAAATTGCAGGCGGGGGTAGTCTCATTCATTGATATCCTGTCACTGCCTATTAAAGTGGTATATTTAGGAATATTTTCTGCTTAAAACCTCAGCTTTCGCCGGCTAAGATCTAGCTGTATTCAACTGGACGTATAAGAGAATTTAAGTACATTTTCTCTGCACATTTTTCAAATAATACAGAATTTAAATTGATTTGTTTGTGTTGCACTGAATATCAACTAACCTGGAAGTTTTGACTGTGGTTTGTCAGTTAGTGCTTGCTAGATTTTTATTGTTGTTAGTAACTGCAGGCGGGGTAGTCTCATACACTGATATCCTGTCACTGCCTATTTAAATGGTACATTTAGGAATATTTACTGCTTAAAACCTCGGCTTTGGTCAGCTAAGATCTAGCTGTATTCAACTGGATGTATAGGAGAATTTAAGTACCTTTTATCTGCACATTTTTTAAATAATAAAGTATTTAAATTGATTTATTTGTGTTGTATTGAATATTAACTGAACTGGAAGTTTTGACACTGTTTTGTCAGTTAGTGCTTCCTAGATTTTAATTGCTATTAGTAAATGCAGGCGGGGTAGTCTCATTCATGGATATCCTGTCACGACCTATTTAAGTGGGATATTTAGGAATATTTTCTGCTTAAAACCTCAGCTTTGGCAGGCTAAGATCTAGCTGCATTCAACTGGACGTAAAAGAGAATTTAAGTAACTTTTATCTGCACATTTTTCAAATAACACAGCAACTAAATTGATTTATTTGTGTTGCATTGAATATTAACAGAAATGGAAGTTTTGACTTTGTTTTGACAGTTAGTGATTGCTAAATTGTTATTGCTGTTAGTAATTGCAGGCGGGGGTACTCTCATTCGATAACATGTTACTGCCTATTTAAGTGGTACTTTTAGGAATATTTTCTGCTTAAAACCTCGGCTTTGGCCAGCTAAGATCTAGCTGTATTCAACTGGACTTAGAATTTAAGTATCTTTTATCGGCACATTTTTCAAATACAGCATTCATATTGATTTATTTGTGTGGCATTGAATATTAAATGAACTGGAAGTTTTGACTCTGTTTTGTCAGTTACTGCTTGCTAGACTTTTATTGATGTTAGCAACTGTGAGTGGGGGTAGTCTCATTCATTGATATCCTGTCACTGCCTATTTAAGTGGTACATTTAGGAATATTTTCCGCTTAAAACCTCAGCTTTGGCCGGCTAAGATCTTGCTGTATTCAACTGGACGTATAAGAAAATATAAGTACCTTTTATCTGCACATTTTTCAAATAATACAGCATTTAACTTGATTTATTTGTGTTGCATTGAATATTAACTGAACTGGAAGTTTTGACTCTGTTTTGTCAGTTAGTGCATGCAGGATTTTTATTGCTGTTAGTAATTGCAGGCGGGGTAGTCTCATTCATTGATATCCTGTCACTCCCTATTTAAGTGGTACATTTAGGAATATTTTCTGCTTAAAACCTCAGCTTTGGCCGGCTAAGATCTAGCTGTGTTCAACTGGATGTATAAGAGAATTTAAGTACCTTTTATCTGTACATTTTTCAAACAATAGAACATTTAAATTGATTTATTTGTGTTGCATTGAAAATTAACTGAGCTGGAAGTTTTGACTCGGTTTTGTCAGTTAGTGCTTGCTAGATTTTTATTGCTGTTAGTAATTGCAGACTGGCGTAGTCTCATTCATTGATATCCTGTCACTGGCTATTTAAGTGGTACATTTAGAAGTATTTTCAGCTTAAAACCTCAGGTTTGGCCGGCTAAGATCTAGCTGTACATAACTGGACGTATAAGAGAATTTAAGTACCTTTTATCTGCATATTTTTCAAATAACACAGCATTTAAATTGATTTATTTGTGTTGCATTGAATAGTAATTGAACTGGAAGTTGTGAGTCTGTTTTGTCAGTTAGTGTTTGCAAGATTTTTATTGTTGTTAGTACTTGCAGGCAGGGGTAGTCTCATTCATTGATATCCTGTCACTGCCTATTTAAGTGGTACATTTAGGAATATTTTTTATTTAAAACTTCAGCGTTGGCCGGCTAAGCTCTAGCTGTATTCAACTGGATGTATAAGAGAATATAAGTACCTTTTATCTGCACATTTTTCAAATAATACCACATTTAAAATGATTTATTTGTGTTGCATTGATTAGAAACTGAACTGGAAATTTTAGCTCTGTTTTGGCAATTAGTGCTTGCTAGATTTTTATTGCTGTTAGTAATTGTAGGCGGAGGTAGTCTCATTCATTGATATCCTGTCACTGCCTATTTAAGTGGTACTTTTAGGAATATTTTCTGCTAAAACCTCAGCTTTAGCTGGCTAAGATCTAGCTGTATTCAACTGGACGTATAAGAGAATTTAAGTAACTATCACCTGCACATTTTTCAAATAATGCAGCATTTAAATTTATTTATTTGTGTTGTATTGAATATTAACTGAACTGGACGTTTTGACTCTGTTTTGTCAGTGCTTGCTAGATTTTTATTGCTGTCAGAAATTGCAGGCGGGGGTAGTCTCATTCATTGATATCCTGTCACTGCTTATTAAAGTGGTACATTTAGGAATATTTTCTGCTTAAAACCTCAGCTTTCGCCGGCTAAGATCTAGCTGTATTCAACTGGACGTATAAGAGAATTTAAGTACCTTTTATCTGCACATTTTTCAAATAACACAGCATTTAAATTGAGTTATTTGTGTTGCACTGAATATTAACTGACTTGGAATGTTTGACTCTGTTTTGTCAGTTAGTGCTTGCTAGATTTTTATTGTTGTTAGTAACTGCATGCGGGGTAGTCTCTTACACTGATATCCTGTCACTGCCTATTCAAGTGGTACATTTAGGAATATTTACTGCTTAAAACCTCAGCTTTGGCCGGCTAAGATCTAGCTGTATTCAACTGGACGTAAAAGAGAATTTAAGTAACTTTTATCTGCACATTTTTCAAATAACACAGCAAATTAATTGATTTATTTGTGTTGCATTGAATATTAACAGAAATGGAAGTTTTGACTTTGTTTTGACAGTCAGTGATTGCTAAATTGTTATTGCTGTTAGTAATTGCAGGCAGGGGTACTCTCATACGATATCATGTTACTGCCTATTTAAGTGTTACTTTTAGGAATATTTTCTGCTTAAAACCTCGGCTTTGGCCAGCTAAGATCTAGCTGTATTCAACTGGACTTAGAATTTAAGTATCTTTTATCTGCACATTTTTCAAATACAGCATTTAAATTGATTTATTTGTGTGGCATTGAATATTAAATGAATTGGAAGTTTTGACTCTGTTTTGTCAGTTACTGCTTGCTAGACTTTTACTGATGTTAGTAACTGTGAGTGGGGGTAGTCTCATTCATTGATATCCTGTCACTGCCTATTAAAGTGGTATATTTAGGAATATTTTCTGCTTAAAACCTCAGCTTACGCCGGCTAAGATCTAGCTGTATTCAACTGGACGTATAAGAGAATTTAAGTACCTTTTCTCTGCACATTTTTCAAATAATACAGAATTTAAATTGATTTGTTTGTGTTGCACTGAATATTAACTGACCTGGAAGTTTTGACTGTGTTTTGTCAGTTAGTGCTTGCTAGATTTTTACTGTTGTTAGTAACTGCAGGCGGGGTAGTCTCATACACTGATATCCTGTCACTACCTATTTAAGTGGTACATTTAGGAATATTTACTGCTTAAAACCTCGGCTTTGGTCAGCTAAGATCTAGCTGTATTCAACTGGATGTATAGGAGAATTTAAGAAACTTTTATCCGCACATTTTTCAAATAATACAGTATTTAAATTGATTTATTTGTGTTGTATTGAATATTAACTGAAGTGGAAGTTTTGACACTGTTTTGTCAGTTAGTGCTTCCTAGATTTTAATTGCTGTTAGTAAATGCAGGCGGGGTAGTCTCATTCATGGATATCCTGTCACGACCTATTTAAGTGGGACATTTAGGAATATTTTCTGCTTAAAACCTCAGCTTTGGCTGGCTAAGATCTAGCTGTATTCAACTGGACGTAAAAGAGAATTTAAGTAACTTTTATCTGCACATTTTTCAAATAACACAGCAATTAAATTGATTTATTTGTGTTGCATTGAATATTAACAGAAATGGAAGTTTTGACTCTGTTTTGTCAGTTAGTGCTTGCTAGATTTTTATTGCTGTTAGTAATTGCAGGCGGGGGTTGTCTCATTCATTGATATGCTGTCACTGCTTATTTAAGTGTACATTTAGGAATATTTTCTGCTTAGAACCTCAGCTTTGGCCGGCTAAGATCTAGCTGTATTCAAGTGGCCATATAAAAGAATTTAAATACCTTTTATCTGCGCATTTTTCAAGTAATACAGCATTTGAATTGATTTATTTGTGTTGCATTGAATATTAACTGAACTTGACGTTTTGACTCGGTTTTGTCAGTTAGTGCTTGTTAGATTTTTATTGCTGCTAGGAATTGCAGGACGGGGTAGTCTCATTCATTGATATCCTGTCACTGCCTCTAAGTGGTACATTCAGGAATATTTTCTGCTTAAATCCTCAGGATTGGCCAGCTAAGATCGAGATGTATTCAACTGGACGTATAAGAGAATTTATCTGCACATTTTTCAAATAATACAGCATTTACATTTATTTATTTGTGTTGCATTGAATATTAACTGAACTGGAAGTTTTGACACTGTTTTGTCAGTTAGTGCTTGCTAGATTTTTATTGCTGTTGGTAACTGCAGGTGGGGGTAGTCTCATTCATTCATATCCTGTCACTGCCCATTTAACTGATACATTTAGGATTATTTTCTGCTTAAAACCTCAGCTTTGGCCGGCTAAGATCTAGCTGTATTAAACTGGACATATAAGAGAATTTAAGTACCTTTTATCTGCACATTTATCAAATACAGCATTTAAATTGATTTATTTGTGTTGCAATGAATATTAACTGAACTGGAAGTTTTGACTCTGTTTTGTCAGTTAGTGCTTGCTAGAATTTAATAACTGTCATTGCAGGTGGGGGTAGTCTCATTCATTGATATCCTGTGACTGCCTATTTAAGTGGTGCATTTAGGAATATTTTCTGCTTAAAACCTCAGCTTTGGCTGGCTAAGACCTAGCTGTATTCCACTAGATGTATGAGAGAATTGAAGTACCTTTTATCTGTACATTTTTCAAATAATACAGCATTTAAACTGATGTATTTGTGTTGCATTGAATATTAACTGAACTGGAAGTTTTGACTCTGTTTTGTCATTTAGTGGTTGCAGCATTATCATTGCTGTTAGTAACTGCAGGCGGGGGTAGTCTCATCCATTGATAGTTTGTCACTTCCTATTTAAGAGGTGTATTAAGGAATATTTTTTGCTTAAAAACTTCAGCTTTGGCCAGCAAAGATCTAGCTGTATTCACCTTGACATATAAGAGAAATTAAGTACCTTTTATCAGCACATTTTTTGAAATAATACAGCATTTAAATTCAGTTATTTGTGTTACATTGAATAGAAACTGAACTGGAAGTTTTAACTCTGTTTTGTCAATTAGTGCTTGCTAGGTTTTTATTGATGTTAGTAATTGCAGGCGGAGGTAGTCTCATTCATTGATATCCTGTCACATTTAAGTGGTACTTTTAGGAATATTTTATGCTAAATACCGCAGATTTAGCCGGCTAAAATCTAGCTGTATTCAACTGGACGTATAAGAGAATTTAAGTAACTTTCATCTGCACAGTTTTCAAATAATACAGCATTTAAATTGATTTATTTGTGTTGTATTGAATATTAACTGAACTGGACGTTTTGACTGTGTTTTGTCAGTTAGTGCTTGCTAGAGTTTTATTGTTGTTCGTAACTGCAGGCGGGGTAGTCTCATTCATTGATATCCTGTTACTGCCTATTTAAGTGGTACATTTAGGAATATTTACTGCTTAAAACCTCAGCTTTGGTCAGCTAAGGTCTAGTTGTATTCAACTGGACGACTAAAAGAATTTATGTATCTTTTATTTGCACATTTTTCAAATAATACAGCATTTAAATTAATTTATTTGTGTTTCACTGAATATTAGCTGAAATGGAAGTTTTGACTCTGTTTTGTCAGTTAGTGCTTGCTAGATTTTTATTGGTGTTAGTAATTGCAGGCGGGGGTAGTCTCATTCATTGATATCTTGCCACTGCCTATTTAAGTGGTACATTTAGGAATATTTTCTGCTTAAAACCTCAACTTTGACTCGCTAAGATCTAGCTGTATTCAACTGGACGTATAAGATAATTTAAGTACCCTTTTTTCTGCACATTTTTCAAATAATACAGCATTTAAAATGATTTGTGTTGCATTGAATATTAACTGGAATGGAAGTTTTTACTCTGTTTTGTCAGTGCTTGCTAGATTTTTATTGCTGTTAGTAACTGCAGGCAGGGGTATTTCACTGATATCCTGTCTTGCCTATTTAAGTGGCACATTTAGGAATATTTTCTGCTTCAGACCTCAGCTTTGGCCGGCTAAGATCTAGCTGTATTAAACTGGACATATAAGGCAATTTAAGTACCTTTTATCTGCACATTTTTCAAATACAGCATTTAAATTGATTTATTTGTGTTGCATTGAATATTAACTGAACTGGAAGTTTTGACTCTGTTTTGTCAGTTAGTGTTGGCTAAATTTTTGTTGCAGGCGGGGGTGGTCTCATTCACTGATATCCTGTCACTGCCTATTTAAGTGGTACATTTAGGAATATTTTCTGCTTAAAACCTCAGCTTTGGCCGGCTAAGATCTAGCTGTATTCAACTGGATGTATAAGAGAATTTAAGTACCTTTCATCTGCACATTTTTCAAATAATACAGCATTAAATTGATTTATGTGTGTTGCATTGAATATTAACTGAACTGGAAGTTTTGACTCTGTTTTGTCAGTTAGTGCTTGCTAGATTTTTATTGCTGTTAGTAAATGCAGGCGGGGGTAGTCTCATTCATTGATATCTTGTCACTGCCTATTTAAGTGGTACATTTAGGAACATTTTCTGCTTAAAACCTCAGCTTTGGCCGGCTAAGATCTAGCTGTATTCAACTGGACATATAAGAGAATTTAAGTACCTTTTATCTGCACATTTTTCAAATACAGCATTTAAATTGATTTATTTGTGCTACGTTGAATATTAACTAAACTGGAAGTTTTAACTCTGTTTTGTCAGTTAGTGCTTGCTAGATTTTTACTGCTGTTAGTAACTGTAGGCGGGGTAGTCTCTTTCATTGATATCCTGTCACTGCCTATTTAAGTGGTACATTTAGGAATATTTTCTGCTTAAATCCTCATCTTTGGCCGGCTAAGATCTAGTTGTATTCAACTGGACGTATAAGAAAATTTATGTATATTTTATCTGCACATTTTTCAAATAATACAGCATTTAAATTGATTCATTTGTGTTGCATTGAATATTAACTGAACTGGAAGTTTTCACTCTGTTTTGTCAGTGAGTGCTTGCTAGATTTTTATTGCAGACGGGGGTAGTCTCAGTCATTGATATCCTGTCACTGCCTATTTAAGTGGTACATTTAGGAATATTTTCTGCTTAAAACCTCTGCTTTGTCCAGCTAAGATCTAGCTGTATTCAGCTGGATGTATAACAGAATTTATGTACCTTTTATCTGCACATTTTTCAAATAATACAGCATTTAAATTGATTTATTTGTGTTGTATTGAATATTAACTGAACTGGAAGTTTTAACTCTGTTTTGTCAGTTAGTTCCCACCCACACCCTGTTTTTTTTTTTTTTTTGGTGTTAATCTTGGTGGCTTTGATCATGCCCGCCCCTTTTGTAAATTTGTGTTTGGATACTTCTTCTGGACCCACCTCATTTGCTCACTCAACTGAATGCAGTGAGATCATATTCTGATTTCAGGCACTCCTACTGTGTACAAAGAGAGCATCTGGGAAAGAAAAAAAAATGTAAGCTTGTTTCCTGCCTTTCCAGTAAGTGGTGTAGACTGTTTGTAGGCTTCTGCGCCCCCAAGCCTTTCTGTTTTGGAGGGAGGGCTAGCTTAATTTTGTTTCTTAGAACTAGCCAGATTTCTAGTTTCAGCACTCAAATCTGTTTCTTTGAACTCAGTACTTGTTCAGAGCTCATTGTAAGCACTAAATAAGCTGCATATTACTACAGCACTCAACTTTCCTCACTTGTCTAGAGGAAAGCAATTTTTAGCACTTAATAAATAAGCACGTATCCCGGCATGTCTAAGGGTCAGCTCCTGGTGATTTCTCCTACCTGATGAATCTGGGCATTTTGGGGCAATACAGCAATTGCCTCATGTACACAGACACCCCTCTTCTCCTACCACCCAACACTACAACCTGTGAGAGATGCACTTATATAGCCAAACTGGAAGCAAAGCGCTCTTCACCCAAGACTGGACTAGACACAGTCAAGAGGAGAAGGTAAACACTTGCACCATACCACACTCATCACATAATCCCTCAAAATCTACACCACCAAAACACACACCTACATTCGGGGAAGCTCTCAATAAAAACCTGTCCAAGCATCAGGGACCTCCAAAGCAGAAACGCAAGCAAACTACACCCCCCAACACAACCCAAATGACACATAGCCCACAAACTCAGTGTGCCACTCAACCACAGCCCATAAAGCATAACAACGTACCCAACACTCTAGTCATAGGTGACTCTATAGTCAGGCACACTGATGTTCCACTCACCAAGATAAACAAGGAGAAAGTTACTGTCAGCTACCTGTCATTTGCCAGGATCCGCCACATAACGCACGCACTCAGGTCATTCCACAACAAGTACTGTCATTGTCCATGTTGGTGTGAATGACCTGAGATGTACCTCCCTGGACTACATGAAAAGAGACATGGAGGAGCTCTCCCATGCCCTAGGGCCAATAGCCTAGTACCTACCTATGAACATATGAACCATGTTAAAAACTCCTGACATCTGGCAAAGACTCTGCAAAGATCAGTAAGTCATATAAAAAGGAAAAATGTGAACGTCTTGCAGTCTGCATTGATTCATCCCTGGAGCTAGACATTTTGTAAACAGTCTAGAAGCTGTAGCTAACTCAAAGGGTAATGCAGAGAAATTATAGATAATGTGACCTAATCACAGAATCTGATAAATTTTCTGAAACTTGTGGCTATGAGAATGTGATGCTATGCATCTCTTAAATCTACTGTAACCATAAAACTCATAAAAGGAATAACTGGTAAAGACCTTGAAGGGTCAACATTTTGAATTGTGGTACTTTCAAAACTGGTTGAGAAAGGAAATATCTGGAACTGGTCTTCAGGAAAGCTTGCTATTTGAAGCCAGAAACATTGTGGAGTAGAAGCTTTCCTTTCTTTGGTGTACAAGCACTGGTAGTATAACTCCTAGAGTAAGGTTGCATTGAAGAACCTTAGGAAAACACTCTGGTTTGGAGGGCAGGAAGGAATTCCCCTGGAAGAAGGTGCGTGTATTCATTGCCAAATGTAACCCTCCAGAACCAACATTACTACCCAAGAGTCTGAAACAATGTGTTGTTAAAAGGGAAGAATGACATAGGGCAGACATTAGAGTTGTAGTGACAGGAGAGAGGAGGAATGCTGCAGTAGTGATTCTGAAGGTGCATTCTGCCCCCCCCCATACACACACATTTTATTTTTTTGAAAGGATTCCTGTTTTTATTGCTCATCTTGTGCCATCTTTTTTCTTCTCTCCTGTTTTCCAGAAAATGTCAGGGATTGATTATTTTATCTTAAAAATATACATGATTTACAATATGAGGCTTGAAGAATCTTAGTAGCTCCCTGAAATAAATCCCCCTTGTCATCAAACTGTTTGAGAATCTGAGGGGCAAGGGCCAAATTTTCTGACTTCGTATCCGGATACATCTTCTCAAAACACTAGTGGTAGGAGTGGTCCTAGACACAGCATCTGCACCTATTATACATACTCTTCAAAGCATTTTAAGAAATTTGAGACAGATTAGAAATTGCAGGATTCAGAAAGGACTTAACCTTTTAAATGAAGTGTAGCAGAATAATTCCACAAGCTGTCAACACCTGACAGAATAAACTGTAACATAATTATTTCATGAAATCTGTTTAAACCCTTACCTTCTCGTCCACAGGCAAAGGGTTTGTGTTAATGTATGTTCTGCCTTTTTTGGGGGTTTGAATGCTGATGATCAAGGATACTGCAGTCAGCATTTAACACATTCTCCAAAGGAATGGGTATACCATTTGGTAAATCCACTTGCAGCATATTATAATATCTCCACTGTTAAGAGGCACATCACCTTGTTACTACAAAAAAGTTATCATTCATTGTGGAACTACTCTTATGAAAAGAAAACTCATCTTTGGCTAACTAAATTCGCAGATGACTGCAAACTAGGAGCCATAATCAAAACTCCTAACGATGTGGACATCCTACAAAAGGGCCTCACTGAGACAGATGCCTGGTGTCAAAGCCATGGTCTCAAGCTCAAAGCCAAAAAGTGCATTGTCATCCCCTTTGGTAAGAACTCTGTACCCATGAACTATCACATAGGCTGTAGTCTACTTAACACCGAAAGTGTGATAAGAGACCTTGGGATACAGGTGGACAGTAGTCTCTCCTTTGATTATCACATCGCAACAGTGGTCAGGAAATCCTTCTACATGGCACACCTCATCACAAAAGGTTTCTCATCCAGAAAAAAAGAGGTCATTGTTCCCCTCTACTCGTCACTCAGATCCATTATAGAGTACAACGCCCCTTTTGATATGTACCTCACAAGACATCTACAACAACTGGAAAGGCTGCAAAAATACATCACAAAGAGGATTACTGGCCTAAAACAGATGCCTTATGCAGACAGACTCAAAAAACTCCAGCTTTACTTCGTCACATATCGCCTACTCAGAGGCGATCTCTGCCTAACAGCTATGTCAAACCTAGAGCTGTTGGACATGCTCCACTTAAAGAAATCACAATCCCTCCAAGCTACATGCGCTAGGGACCTAAACCGTGTCACCACAATAAACAGAACATGCTGGAGGGATAGATTCCTGTCCCAGAGACTTCCCATACTCTGGAACAGACTACCTATCTATGTCAAACAGAGCTCTTCATTAGCACTCTTCAAAAAAATTCTTGA
This sequence comes from Protopterus annectens, assembly GCF_019279795.1. Taxonomy (NCBI): domain Eukaryota; kingdom Metazoa; phylum Chordata; order Ceratodontiformes; family Protopteridae; genus Protopterus; species Protopterus annectens. Next base: position 1,429,250,901 of record NC_056735.1, on the reverse strand, counting down.
TAATTGGATGGGTAATAGGAAATTCAGCCCAGGGATCATTTCTGTTGTTCTGCTTGATAGGGGCACAGGAAAATAATTTTCTTGGGTGGCGAAAGCCAGGGTACCTTTTTGGCTAGGCTTGTATAGGCCCTAGGGTCAATAGCCGAGTACCTACCTATGAACCTATGAATCTAATAAAGTTGAACATGATGAACTTTCCTCTGAATCAAAGTCTTGGGCTTGGGAATCAGACAAAGAAAAAGTCCCGTCTCTATGTTAGAATCCAGTGACATATTTTCGTCATGACTATAGTGACCTAGTTAGGTATGGATTTCTGCTCCCCAGGATACAAAACCTGTAATAAACTCCTGGCTAAGGTATAAACATTCAAAATGTCTTTAGATGAGCAATGGGTGACCTTTTGTTTCTTTGTTTTCTAAGACCATCCCTGGAAGGAGAATGACAAACAGAGAGCAATCCTTCTGAGGCAAGAGGTCTCATTCTCCAGCCCCTCTGACAGCAACCTTTGAGAGAAATTCTCAGACCCAAAGACCATGCCCAGACTGGATACTGAAACAGCTGGACAGTATGTGGCTAACCCCCAGTCTATGGTGGTGGAAGGGACCACACCAGAGGACCCCAGAGAAACCAGTGAGTGGTCTCAGGAAAAACAAATGGACACTGCAGAGAAACCCACCACTGGCTGAGGCCCTGTCTGAGTCTACAGTGTAGGCGATGGTTCCTTTTCTGTTTAGGTATAGTGGGAGAAGAAAATGAAGGACCAGAGTAAGAAACTATGCTGTATCCACGGAGGAACCTTGACTGCTGGTAAGCACTGCTTACAAGAGTCGCTTGCAAGGTAAGTCATCAGCCAAGTGTTCACAGGCAGAGCACATATACTTACACTTCCCCACAGAGTCCCTCAAAATTTCAAACAAAAAACCACAAGCCATACGCCAAAACTCTGTCAGAAAGTCCCCTGCACAGAAAATGCACTGAGAGAGAACAAGAAATAAAAATAAGTTTTCACAAAGTGCACATAAGCACCAAACATAAAATATATTGGTTTACATAAGAACCAAAAATAAAATATATTGGTTTACTATCAAAATGAAGAATGAAGGTTTGGCGAACATGGGAATGTTGAACGTCAGTTGACTGATTCCTGTATTGCCGACCTTCAATTCTCAGAGTGTCTGTTGATCCTGTGAATATTGTCTGTGTAGAAGCTTCCCCATGCTGGGTACAGAAATGAGGCCTGTAGACAATTGCTGCTGTTGTGAAGCCACAGAGCTGCTTTTCCTTGAGGGTGCAATAAAGTACTGCTGACTTCCCTTCTGTGAGCTGTCCAAACTGCAGTCAGTGTGACGGTGTAGGTGGGAGCCAGGGCTTTGTAAAGGTGTCTGGTTGTTGTTTCTTGGGCAAGAAACAACCCATATAGCCAAAACTCTATTGAAGCAGTGAGAATGATGAACATCAGCCCTTTATTATAAAGGGAAGAAATGTCTACAGTGTTGCCATTCTGAATTTTGTGCTTAGCACACATTTAAGTTCTGACAAGTATAGCACTAGTCACAAGGAGCTATCTTTGGTATGAAGATCAACGTGAATTAAAATCCTTTCTTCGTTTGAATGAGTACAACTCACTGTACTTTCTTTTCTCACTGTGTCACTTTAAAAGCAGAGTTGAGTTTACTTGGTGGGGAGGTATGTGTGGAAAGAGCACTGAGTGAAGAACCTCTGAAATTCTACAGTGTAACCACAAGTAAATATTTTTTGAAACTATTTACTAGAAGTTATTGACATCCAGTCTGATAAATGATACAGTAATAAGCTGCCTTACAAGAAGGCTGAGAAGAAACTCCAAGCAGCAGACAATGTGAGGGAAATGGGGAACTTGAGTGGGCAATTTTCTTTTCCACATAATATTGTAGTATACATTGAATGATTGGATTTGTATTGCTCCTGGCTAGAAGGTTGTTGGATAGATATTTGTTTTCTATAATAGGTTCATAGGTTCATTGGTGTTTACTCGGTTAATGACCACAAGGGCCTTTTTAAGCCTAGTCATGCATCCCAAATCTCTGACAAGTTCTGATACCCTTGATAAGTGTAAGCATGGGCTTGGGGGATGAATCATTTACAGGTTACCTGTTTGCATTAGAGACATAGGTGTGCCCAACCAGGGATGAATTTCCGGTTTCCCATTCAATTGTTCAAACTGCACTTGAATTGGATTAGGGAGGAACTATTCTTCACATGGATGGGAAGCCTGTTCCACAGACGGGGTAGTCTCTGGGATACATACCTATCTCTCCATCAGGTCTTATTTATATCACTGGCAAGGTTTAAGTCTTTAGAACAGGTAATTCTGCTACTGTTTGTTTTGTGGATATGCAGGAGGTCCATCAGAGTGGGGTCTGACAATGCCCTTTATGCCAGGCATAGATCTCCCCTCAAAAACCTGTAGGAGACAGAATACAGGGATAGGGCCTTGAGGCAGTCTGCACAGGACATATTACTTACGCCCTATATTCTTTTAGTGAGGAACCTCTGTGGACGTTCCAGTTATTGGATATGCCCGGTTAGGTACATATCAAAGGGTGCCTTGTACTCAATGATAAGTCTGATGAATACTGGATACAGTGGAACAATGACTTCCTTGGACTTAGATGGCATACCTTTGTTTATAAGTTGTGCAACACAGAATGATTTCCTCACCACTGTAGACACGTGATGATCAAAGTCTAGATTACTACCTATGTGTGTCCCTAAGTCCCTGACTACTGGGTCATCTCAAAGGGGTGTGTTGTCAATACGATAGTTATCAGGAATGGATGCTTTCCCAAATAATACTATTATGCATTTCTTGGCATTTAGGTTTAGTCCATGGTTCTGACACCAGTTGTTTGTCTGTGTCACCCCTTCCTGGAGAACATTTGTGTCAGTGCGAGATTCAAGGACAGCTCCAAATTTGCAGTCATCTGCAAATTTAGTCAGCCACACACCACTGACATTGGCCTTGACTTCTGAAGTAAATGCCAAAAAGGAGCGGTCCAAGGATCCTGAGGGACTCCACATGTGACTGGCCTCTTTGTAGAGGTGGACTCTCCAATTCTAACTTCCTGGGTCTTATCTCTGAGCCATTTGGTTATCCACTGGGTGACATACGGGTTTGTACCTAACCTCTTGAGTTTGTCAACAATGCTGGAGTGGGTATTGTGTCAACTGCCTTGGCCAGGTCAAGGCAGGCAGTGTGAACGACTTTGCCCTCATCCATTGCTTTGATGACCTTCTCAAAGAAGTCCACCAGGTTGAGTAGACAGGATCTGCCCTTGATGAAACCAAACTGGGTTGGGTCCAGTGTCTGGATGTTTATTATATTTCTATTGATCATCTCCATGATAATTCTTTCCATAGGTTTGCATATGAGACTAGTGAGACTTATGAGTCTGTAGTTTCCAGGGTCTGTAGATGGCCCACCTTTGGGCAGTGGGATGACTGTTGCCTTTCTCCATTCATAAGACACAAAGCCTGTTTGGAGGCTAAAGTTAAATAGTAATTCAAGAGGCCCCGATAGGTCATGTTTCATGCTATTTGGAATGCATCCTTGGATATTGTCTGGGCCCATTGATGTATGGTTCTTGGTCTTAGAAATAGCATTAAGGATTTGTTCCCTAGTGTTACTAGGGAGAGTAATATTTGATGATATTTCCTGAGGGAAGGTTGAGGGGGAGAGAGGAGTAAAGTTGGAGCTGAATTTATCAGCCAGGAGGTTTGCTATATCTTATGGCTCAGTATATGTGACTCCATTTACAATGAGCTCTGCACACAACTGTGTATTGCCTTTGAGGTTGTGGACATAGCTAAAGAATGCTTTGTGGTTGTCCTTCGCCTGGGAGGCCAAACGTACCTCACATTTGGCTTTGGTAGACTTTATTTGTCCTCTAAGTTGTTAGTTTAGTTTGATGAGAGTGCCTTTATCCTTCTGGGTGCTGCACCTTCTAATTTTTGCCATGATTTTACTACTGTTATACATCTGACTGATTTTGTGATTCCACCAGAGTGGCTTGTTTTCTGAGTTAGTTCTGTACTTCTTCCTGGTGCTTACAGGTGTCTTTATACAGCTGTTAACATGCTTGTACAGGGTTTCTGTGAACAGTTCTGTATAGCCAGAAGTGTTCTCAGAGTTTATAGGGGCTTAACATTTTGCCAGGTTCTCACTTAATAGCAGGAGGTTAGCCTTAGAATAGTTCCTGAATATTCCTGGTTGAGCTGGGGGTCCACGTATTATTTTACTTCAAAGGAGACCATTTTGTGGTCTGACCTTACCTGGAAAGGCATTACAGTATGGGGAGTGCAGCACTCTCCCATATTAGTAAGGACCAGATCCAGTGTGGTTGCACCCCCGGTTGGTGTACTGACTATCTGGTCCAGAGCGTTTGTGTTTACAAAATCCAGGAATATCTGTGCATGTATGTTTGATGTCATATAGGATTCCCAATTAATAGTGGGGTAATTAAAGTCACCCATGTATATGGTATTAGGTTGGATGGTTAGTGTCCTAATAAGTTTAAATTTATGATATGGGTTTCCTGTGTCATAGAGGGGGACCTACAGCTTGCAAGGAAGCGGTATTCGATTTTACCTATGGCAATTTGAACATGGAGCAGCTCAAGTGCATTGTCCTGTTTGACCAGCCTTGAAGTATATTTATGTCTGATGTAAAAAGAGACACCTCCACCTTTAGTCCCTGCCTGTGAAGTAGCTGGTCTAAATTTGTGGAAGGCATTATAACCTTGCACTGTTGGTGTGCTCTCCAAGGCTTTAAACCACGTTTCAGTGACAGCACAGACATCAGCATTCCCTAGGGTAAAGAGAGCTTCCAGGGAGTGGAGTTTTTTGTTAAGGTCCTAGCATTGAGCAATAATACCTTTAGATTTTCTTGGTTTTAATTTGCTATGTCGGAAGTACTTTCAGTTTGGTATTGCCTAAAAAAGGCACTATGGGGGAAGACAATGTTTTAGCTAATATTCGAAAGCCTAGAGGGGAGAGGTACAGACCATCCCTGGCAAAGCAGCGTAGTCTGTTGACCATCTTCTTTCCATGCTCACAAATATTGCACCCCCTTAGAATGACACCAGAAACTAAGCCAATTATTAAAGTCAATCATCTTTTGTTCAAATTGTGGCATCATCTTTGGAGAAGGTAAAATGCTGCTCAATGCTGGGCTCATACCTGAGACACATATTCCAAGAGCTCTATGATGTCTCTCTTCATATAGTCTAGGGAGGTATGTCTCAGGTCATTTACTCCCACATGGACTATGACTGAGTCATATTGGTAACTGTGTCGAATGACCTGACTGCATGCGTAATGTGGCAGATCCTAGCCCGGATAAGCAACTGACCGTAACTTTCTCCTTAGCCTGGTGAGAGGAACATCAGTGTGTCTTATGATGGAGTCCCCCATGACTAGAATGTTAGATTGTGTGTTAATTTGCCTTATTGGCTTAGAGGTAGAGGCTCCATGAGATGTAGCTCTATGTGTTGATGTGGGTGCTGTTTTGAAAGTGTGTGTTTGGGGCTGCTGAAGGTATTTCTTATGTGTACTTTGTCAAGGAGGTCTTTGTGGTTTAGGACGTTTACATGTAAGTGCCTTAGTATATGTGGGTCTATATGTCTGCTTTGAATTGTGCGTGGGTGCAGCATGTGTACTACTGACAACTTTATTTACATTAGGAGTACTTTTATGTGAGAGCTTTGCCTCCAGTGACATTGTGTAAATACATCTCTCACATACCATATCAGTTTGTTTGAGAATTAACTGGTTGTCAGTAAACATGGGCCAATTTCTGCACTGCGTCAGGATGCCCACATCCACCAAGCCAGTAACAGAGGCAGTAGGAAAGTTCATATCCATGGCAACAGACCTTTTTTATTGATTAGACTGTTGGAGTGAGAATATCAATCACTGACAGGAATATCTGGTTTGCAACAATGTGGACAGTGGTTGTCACTGCAAACTAGTTGTCCTGTGTGCATCTAGATACTGGAGAAATTTCAATTGTGCTTTTACAGGAAAATGTCACTCAGGGTGTCTGAGTCTGTACAGAGCACTGCCAAACACTTGATAAGAATCTAATACGTAGACCCTGAAAATTTAAGGATGAAGTATTTAGGCAAATATTCTGAAGTTAAAACATCTTTTGCTGGCATCCATGCCTCTGGAAAACTGAGGGAGAGGGTGAGGGCAAATATTTGCTTAACAGAGGACATTGCTTCATCTTTTTTACCTGGTCTATCGTAATGTCATTAACCAGGTATCTAAACAGAAGTATATCTTAATAATCAGAAGCACATAAAGAACGGTACCGTATAAAATTTACTTCTTCATCCAATACCACCAAGCGGTGTAAACCTTGGCTCAAGAGGATTGTCACTGTTGAAGTGACACTCCAACCCTATGTGTAAAATGGGAAAAGGGGTTATGGATGGATGGATCCAAGGACACTGGGGATGGACTGTGTTTCCTTTTTCACTTCACCTCAGTAATCTTCAAAGGTAATGGAAGAGGCTCTCTGGTGTCAATATGAAAAGCAGACAGATGTTAGGCAACACTAAAGGCTAGTGCCAGTGATACTGCGCCAAAGAAACTTCTTGGACAACTATAAAACATTTATTTGCTAATCAGTGATAGATTTACACAAGACTGGAATGCCATTCGAAGGTTCAGAAAAATAAATGTCCTTTCTTGGTGCATTGTTAGGCATTTCAGCTATAATATATTCCAGATCAGTCCGTGGCAATTGCATTTTTAAAAAATATTTTAGCAAGGCCAGGCACAAGCAATGACAATGATGCCATTTTCATTTTTACATGATGAACTACCTGCAGCAGTCTTCTCTGAGAACTTTAGACACTAACTCTAGAATCCCTACTCGGAGAACAATTAGATCAGAAGTTCATAGGTACTAGGCTATCAGCCCTAGGGCCTATACAAGCCTAGCCAAAAAGGTACCCTGGCTTTTGCCACGCAAGAAAAATTATTTTCCTGTGCCCCTGTCGAGCAGAGCCACAGAGGTGATCCCTAGGGTGAATTACCTGATCCCTGGGGTGAATTTCCTATTTCCCATCCAATCATCAAGATTTTTCTTGAAGAGTGCTAATGAGGAGCTTTGTTTGATATAGATAGGTAGTTTGTTCCAGTGTATGGGATGTCTCTGGGACAGGAATCTATCCCTCCGGCATGTTCTGTTTATTGTGGTGACAATGTTTAGGTCTCTAGAGCGTGTAGCTCGGAGGGATTGTGATTTCTTTAAGTGGAGCATGTCCAACAGCTCTGGGTTTGACATAGCTTTGTATGTTAGGCAGAGATTGACTCTGAGTAGGCGATATGCGACGGAGTAAAGCTGGAGTTTTTTTAGACGGTCTGCGTAGGGAATCTGTTTGAGGCTGATAATCCTCTTTGTGAGGTATTTCTGTGGCCTTTCCAGTTGTTGTAGATGTCTTGTGATGTACATACCAAAAGGGGTGTTGTACTCTATAATGGGTCTAATGAGTGACGAGTAGAGGGTAACAATTACCACTTTTTTCCTGGATGAGAAACCTTTTGTGATGAGGTATGCCACATAGAAGGATTTCCTGACTACTGTGGTGATGTGATTATCAAAGGAGAGACTACTGTCCACCTGTGTCCCAAGGTCTCATCACACTTTCGGTGTTAAGTAAACTACCAGCTATGGGGTAGCTCATGGGTACATAGTTTTTACCAAAGGGGATGACAATGCACTTTTTGGCATTGAGCTTAAGGCCATGGCTTTGACACCAGGCATCTGTCTCAATGAGGCCCTTTTGTAGGATGTCCACATCGTTAGGAGTTTCAATTATGGCTCCTAGTTTGCAGTCATCTGCAAACTTCTTTAGCCAAAGACCTTCTGTGTTAGCCTGCACCTCAGTAAAGTAGATACCAAACAGGAGAGGACCCAGGACTAAACCATGTGGTATTCCACTTGCCACTGGTCTGAAGTCAGATTTGGAGTCTGCTACTTTCACAGTGTGGGTTCTGTCAGTGAGCTAGTTGGCAACCCATCTTGTGACATATGGATTTATAACTAGTTTAGTGACTTTATCTATAATTCCAGAGTGGGGGGTGGTGTCAAAAGCCTTGGCGAGATCTACATAGGATGTGTGAACCACCTTACCCTTGTTTACGGCTTTGGTGACTGCTTCGAAGAAGTCAATCAGGTTTAGGAGACATGATCTGCCTTTTACAAACCCAAACTGGGTGGGGTCCAGAGTATGGAGATTACCAATGTTTTTGTTTATAAGTTCCATGATGATACGTTCCATGGCCTTGCAGATCAGGCTCGTTAGGCTAATGGGGCGGTAGTTCCCGGGTTCCGTGGTGGCTCCCACTTTGTGGAGTGGGATAATTGTCGCTGTGTGCCATTCAGTAGGCACAAAGCCTGAGGCGAGGCTATGATTGAACATGGTGCTTAGGTGGGGTGCCAGTTCATTCTGTAGTTCATGTGCAATGCAGCCTGGGATGTTGTCAGGTCCCATGAATGCTGTGATCTTGACTTTGAAGAGTGTGTTTTTTACCTGTGCAGCCATGATTACAGGAACTTTGCATTCTTCTGGTAAAGAGATGGTCCCTTTAGGGGGTGAGGGGGGGTTAAAGTTAGCACTGAACCTATCTGCCAGGATGCTGGCAATATCAGTTGGTTCTGTATATTTAGTGCCATTGTGCTGTAACCCAGAGCAGATCTTGAGTGTTGCTATTGAGATTCTTGACATAGCTATAGAATGCTTTGTGGTTGTCTTTAGAATCAATGGTGATTTCATTTTCATAACTAACTTTGCAGGATTTTTTGAGGGATCTCAGCTTCTTACTCAGGCTGACCAGGGAGTTCTTCCAGTCATGGGAGTTTACTCTTTTTTGCAACAGTTTCTTTCTTCTGTTGTAGAGTTTATTTATGGCAGGGAACCACCAGATTGGCTTCCTTTTTTTGGAGGATAGCATCTTGGTTCTGTTAGGGATAGCATGAGCCATGCACTCGTGTAAGTGCTTATAAAGTGCATTTGTGTAAGATTCAGCAGTCGTACCTCTATTGTCCATCTGCATGGGTGTCGGGAAGTTTGCCAATTTTGTGTTAAGAAGCATGAAATTGGCTTTGGAGACATTTTTTGCAATGGTTTCTCTAATGGGGGTGGGGGTGGGGGCGGGATGTGGCTGTCTAAGCTCATTAGCTTGTGGTCGGATCTGACCAACGAGGAATTGACCTCTGGTACGGAACACAGGTTGCCCATGTTGGTAATGACCAAGTCTAGGGTATTGCTGCCCCTGGTGTGGATGTGGATAAGTTGATCCAAGGCATTGGAATTGATGAATTCCAGAAAACATTGAGCAAAAGAGTTTGTATGTGACTAGTCTTCCCAGTTAATGGTGGGGTAGTTGAAATCGCCCATTGGGTGTTGGGTTGTACCTTAATAGTTTCCAGTGCATCAAGAAATGAGGAGTGGGAATCCTGGGGCATGCTGGGGGATCTGTAGCAAGTTACAATTTGGACTGCAGTCTTGCCCAAAGTTACTTGCACTTGGATAATCTCGGATGCATTATGCTGAGCAACTAGCCTGAAGGTGTGAATATCCTTAATGAATATGGACACGCCTCCACCTTTAGTGTTTCGGTCCAGGTTAGGTGGCTGAAAGGTGTGGTATGAATTATAGCCTGGTAATGCAGGGCTACTCTCTGGAGCCTTGAACTAGGTCTCTCTCACTGCACAGATGTCAACGTTCTCCATTTTAAGGAGTGGCTCGAGTGAATGAATTTTGAGGTTTAGACTTCTAGCATTGAGTAGCATACCCTCAGATTTTGCTTGCTTGTACCTGTTATGGTGGTGAATTTGTCATTTGAACCTTGCCTAAAAAAGGCACTATAGTACTCTCCTTTGTAAGACTTTTCAATTACTTTTTTTCATTATCTGAAACAGCTTCATTCTCCATCTCCCCTCAATCCGTCTCTATGGTGGAAAATTTTTTGTGCCTGGAAGTGTCTTTTTGTCCGCAACCCCCACCTTAAGGGTATAATAAATATTTAAAAAAAAATAATTTAATGGCTTTAGTAAACTTCTGAGAAACCCCACAGCATTTTTAATTCCAAACAACAACACCAGTGGGTGTGGTAATCTGTAGGAGGAATGGCTCTATCAAAATCACACTTGTTAAATGATTACAGTGAAAGACATATATTTTCCTCAAAATAATGACAAGATGGTGATTATTTCTCATGTTTTGTTAAAAAAGGAATGCACACAGGTACATGCGTTAGTACTATGCAGCAAGTTATGTCAACTCTAAACTAGGCAATCAATTGTTCTCAGGCAGCAAGAACTAAAAAATGTGAAAGTCAGTACTGGATAAATTTGGGAGTCCATATATAAACCAGTCATATAAGAACATCTCAGAAGTGGGTAAAGCCACAAAACAGTTAACTGTGAATCACAAACCTTAAGGGTAAATTTCTTCATAATCTAGGAAGCGAACTTTTGAAAAGGTGTAACTTGTTTAATGGGGTAGGGAATTTTATAAAACAAAACTTTTAACTTTTGTTTTTATGTGGCTCATACAGTAATTAATACATGCAGACACATATATTCATAGCCACCATAAATTATCCTTAAGATTTATGAAAAATACTATTTTCTGAACTAGAAAACTGTTCCATGGTACTATTTGCTGCAAGCTCATACACGCTTACTATGGAGAACAGAAAGTTAACATTTTTTAAAAATGCTACAAGGCTTTTAACAGCCTTACAGAGTTGACATATGATACAATGACCTTCTTAGAGTCTTGCAGAGCTAAATTTATATTATTTATAAATTGCTTTTGATTCACATGGACTTGGGGCTGCTGTGCTAATTGGGTTTTGTTGTTATCTGACCTTGTTTTCATCTGGGTTTGGATCAGATTGCATGAATGACTTTTTCTGATTTGTGGCTTAGTAGTTGTGGTTGCTGTTCCTGGTGAGAGGAGGAATGTTTTTTTCTGTATAGATGTCTGGTCTCTTGTTGCTTAAAGGTGTTTTGCTTATTTACTCAGGCATTTGCTAATTAATAAGTAGATTAGTTTTATAGTGCTGACCTGTGGTGTAATGAGCTTGTTGAGTTACCCTTGTTTCAGCTGTGTTTGGCCCTGATGCATTTAGTGTGCTCTGAGCTGAATGTTACTAATTGCTACTTGGTAGTTAATTTCATTTGCGTTGAATTATTGGGTTTTAATACTGTTTGTCTGCATTTTTTGCTATATATTTTTTGAGATCCTTCAAGTTAAAACTGAATCTCATGATCTGGTTCATTCGCTTAACTATAGGACAGTTGAAGGTTCCTTCCATTTAATCTTTGTGGTAGTTCACTAGTTAGGTAGTCACTAATATCTGGTCACACACTGATCTCTGTTCACATGGGTTTACAATTTTGTCTGTTCCCCTCTGTTGCCAGCCTGTTCACTTTAGGAAGTCTGAAGAAGTGTAGCAAATTCTTCATGCTTACTGCCAATCACATTATGCTTAGCATTTAGAAACACTACTTGTGAGTGGTGTAAATACTTCTTGGACTCCTAATCTCTCACGCACTACATGTCACGAAGCAGCTTAACACTATATCATAAATGCCTAACAACAGACCTACTTTTGCTGAGGTTGTTAAGAAATTGTTACGTAAATGAACAAGACTTAATCTGAACAAATCTTTTTCTGTTTTTTTTTAGCACGTTTATTAAATCATCACTTAAGACACAAACATGCATTAACAAGAAAGAAAACAAACTATATTAATGTTCACATTTATATACATTATATATCACATATTTTCCTTTTTTGCGATTATCATTAGTCCAACATTACCTCACTCCTCCTCCTGAACATTATTAAGCATGTATTGTTCCCACAGTTTCCATGTATTTCTATGTAATTTTCTCCTTCTCTTTTTCAAAGATCTCTCTTCCAGTTATTTTGTCTCTTTTATAAAATTCAATATTTCAGATACAATTGGTTTAGACTTTGATTTCCATTTTCTAATAACTATTTTTGGCAACCAACAGAATTAAACTTAATAAGTTCTTACCATGTAAAGACAGTTCAGATCTTGTGCCCAGCTCAAAAAAAAAAAAATCAAGTCCTTCGTTACAACCATTTGCTCACCCAATATTTCTGACAGAGTACTCTGTAAAAACCTGCCAGCTCACCACACTCCCAAAAGATGTTCCCAGTTACCTGTTTATTCCCCAAAACACCTCCACCATTTGCTATCTACTTAAGGAAAATGCTTTGAAGTCTGCTTGGGGTACAAAAAATACCTACGCAAGTACCTCCAGCAAAAATCCTACACCTTCTGGATTTTATTTTATCTTTAGCATTCTGCATTTGTACCTCTTCCTGTTCTGTCAGATTCCCCTTTTCTGCATTACTTTAACCTTTGTCATCCCCTCAAAAAAATTCATATTACTTATATATCTCTTTCTCTTTAATTTCTGCTCTGTTTTTAAACTCCATTTTCATTATATCCCACTCACTAGCTATAACTTTCAAAGATATTTCTATCTTCCCTAATAATCTTGAATATTAATTTCACTACCCATTCCTTAATTCCTCTCTTTTTAACAAGTGGGAGGGAAAGCGCCAGTGTCTCATTTTCACTTCATTTCCCTGCATTTCTTTCTTAGATTTTACTGGTGTATGATCTGAAATAGTTATTGGTCGTGTCAAAGCTTTAAATTAAATGGAAATTTTCCTGTGAATATATAGTTTCTCTCTAGTCTAGCTCAGTTATTGTACATTGGAGAATAATACATACATTCTGCCCAAATTCTTAATACTGAGCTCACATCTTCCATAGCAAATATTTTCACAAACGTCTTCAGAAATCTACCCTTTTTGTTATATTTTCCTTTCTAGGTCCCCGATACATCCTCACTACTGTAAATCAAGTTTCATTCACCACCTATAAGTAATATTCCTTGCTGAAAGCTGATTATTTCACCAAAATATTATTTAGCTTCACAATAGCAGTTTTTGGTTGAATATAAATATGTTTCAGCATAATCCTCCTGCCTTTCCAAAAGACCCTTACTACCACAAACCTTCCATTATTGTCTTTTTTCCTCTCCTATTACTATTGGTGCCCCTCTAGCAATTGGTATAATTACTCCCTTTTCCTTTATCCCTGCTATTCCACTGAATATCCATTCAGAAAGAATATTCTTTCTTTTTTGAAATTCACATGCTTGTTTTTTTCCCCCAAATGTGCCTCCTGCAACTTTGCTATTTGCATTCTACATTTCTTAATATAATTCAATAATCTTTTCTTTTTGTTTTCTTTCCTTTTTGTTTATATCTGTAAAGTAATTAACATTCCAAGATATTAGGGATAGCATAACCATCATGATAAAAAGCTATTATTCTCACCTATTATGTGTGACAGTTTTAAAGTGTATTTTAAACGTTTGTGTTACATGCATTCACTAATGTTTGGCAGGCTGATCTTTTATACATTTGTTTCTTCTTATCTCCATCTTAACCTATGTGACATTTTCAGAACTTTTTGTTTTAATGAAAACCCTCAAAAAAAAAAAAAAGAAACTAAATATATTTTCAAAAAGACTCACATCCCCTATAAACTAAGAACAAACACACAAAACAATGTACATCTTCAGAGCATGAAGGTTCACCCTCCAGATAACAATACATGCCCCCAAACCAACAGCTGTATCCACAGGCATAACCTAATGTAAAATTAAGGTTACTCATGCTAAAATGCATGCTACTGCCCATGCTTCCACTTACACTGATTGCGGTCTGCTTTTTCTTATCTCTGTTCCTCTCCCATTTGTGAAAAACAGCTTGTTTGCTTTCAGAAAACATTAGCTTTTAACCCAACGAAAATGTGCACTGGCCGTCTTTAAATAAAACTAAACTGTTGACTGTTCTGTTAATTGCATTAACGTATCAAGGCTAGTAGACAGGCTGCTATCTCTCATTTACTTACCATAATTTCATACTTTATTTTTCACTAAACTGCTTGCAATTGTACCTTTTATTTTGCATTTCCCTCAGCAAAGAATGCTCAGAACTCCCAAAACGAATTGCTTGCACCTGCAGACAGCTTGTCTCCAAGGAAAAGTACTCAGTGATGAACCTTTATCAATTTCACTCAGAACAAAATGCACAGCTGCCTTCAGCTGCAGACTTTTTGACTTTCACTGAACAGTTGCTAAGGAAAAAATAAGCTAATATCTTTGTAGATGTAAGAAACTTAGCATTTTTCATGGCTTTCATGATTTTCAGCCAAATTCAATAAACCATACATGGTCCATTTCTACCATGTGCACATAGCACAGAGTTTTAGATTCAGTAAGCACTGTGTAGAGGCACACATCACCAAGCAAACAAGGTAAACACCATGGCCTGCTAACTACAGCATAAGCAGCTAACTGCATGCTAATCAACCAATCCCACATGGCATTGCTATTCAACTAGCTATAAAGCAACCATGTAGACTTAATGCTGATTTTCCCTGCAAATTCCAAAACCTACTGGAATACAGCCATGGAAAGGAGTTTACACAGAAAGAATGTTAGGGGCTGTTGCTTTAATGCATTTGTTTGTGCAAAAGGCTAAAGCCTATGCTGCTGCAGCTGCAAACAGATCTAGGCCTACAAGGAAGAGAGTTTTCAAGCCCCATTTAACTTTTCACAACCTACATGATGTGGAAATTGTAGAGCTCTACTGGATGGATAGGGACACACTACAGGAACTCTGCAACCTCTGTCTTCCTCAGCTTAGAGCGAGGGCCAACCGAGGGAACCCACCCCAGTGGTGACAAAGGTATATGTAGCACTTAGAATCTTAGCAACAGGTACCTTTCAGAGACCAACATGGGGCACGCTGGGGATGTAACATGCATCAGCATTCCTCCATCAATTCCTGAATGCTATGCTCTAACATGCCAGTAACCACATATATTTTCCCTGTACTCCTGAGGACAGGGACAGAAATATGCAGGAATTCTACTGTGTAGCACACTACCCTGAAGTGCTGGGTGTCACAGATTGCACACAAACAGAAATTAAGGCACCACCAAGAAAGAGGGTAGGCTCTAAACAGAAAGAGCTACCACTCTATTAAATGCCGAGTTGTGGGTAATGTCAAGGTAATTATCTTGAATGTGTTTGCTGGCAACCCTGGCAGTTTCCATGACTCACAGATCTGGCACACCTCCCAAATCTACCAGATGTTCACTGGGGGATATCCCACAGGGACATTTAATTGGAAATGCAGGTTATACACTGGAACCATGGCTGATCACAGCCATCAGAAATGCACCCCTCCACTGAAGAATGTCATAATGAGCCACACCCTCAAACCAGAAATGTCACAGAGCATGTGTTTGAGCTGCTGAAGTCACTGTTCCAGTGCCTAGATATATCTGGGGGACCCCTGTAATACAATCCATGGACATGTACATAGGTTCATAGGTTCATACTAGGCTATCTGCCCTAGGGCATTTATAAGCCTAGCCAGAGTTGTATGGCTTTCACCACCCCTTAGGTTGAAGAATACTATACCCATTAGTTTGCCGTGCCTCTGTCCAGCAGTGATACAGAGATGATCCCCGGGGTAAACCTACGATCTCCCATCCACTGGTTAAGATTCCTCTTGAACAGAGCCAGCGAGGTGCTCTGTCTCACATGGACCGGGATTCTGTTCCACAGCATAGGGAGTCTCTGGGTGATGAATCTGTCCCTCCAGCACATCCTATTTATATCCGTGTTGAGGTTTAAGTCTCTTGCTCTTGTGGTTCTGGTGGATTTGGATTTTTTGAGGTGGAGCATGTCCATTAATTTCAGGTTGGAAATGGCCTTGTATGTCAGGCACAGGTCACCTCTGAGCAGACGGTATGCGACTGAATAGAGCTGGAGTTTCTTCAGTCGGGCAGCATATGGCATATTTTTGAGCCCCTTTATCCTTTTGGTGAGGAACTTTTGGGGTCTTTCCAATTGCTGCAGGTGTCGGGTAAGATACATTCCGAATGGGGCATTGTACTCAATCATTGGTCTGATAAGTGAAGAGTACAGGGGAACAATTACCTCCCTTGATCTGGATGTGAATCCCTTCATAATCAGGTGGGCAATGTAGAAGGTCCTCCTAACCACTTTGGCAATGTGAGTGTCAAAAGAAAGGTTACTGTCAACTTGGGTCCCCAGGTCCCTGATAACCTCTTCTGTGCTTAATGGATTGCCACCTATGTGGTAACTTGGGGTTACCTTGTTTTTACCAAAGGGTATGACTATACATTTTTGGCGTTTAGCTTAAGGCCATGGCTCTGGCACCAGTTATCCGTTTCTATGAGACCTCTCTGAAGGATATCTGTGTCTGATGGATTTTCAACTATGGCGCCCAGTTTGCAGTCATCTGCAAACTTTGTCAGCCACAATCTTCCTATGTTTGCCTGCACTTCTGAAAAGTAGATGCCGAACAAGAGGGGGCCCAGGACTGAGCCCTGTGGGACACCGCTTGTGACCGGCTTGGAGTCTGACATGGCACCAGCAACTCTAACCCTGTGGGTTCTGTTCTTGAGCCAGTTTGTAACCCATCTTGTGACATATGGGTTTACATTTAAGCTGGTGAGCTTTTCTATGATACCTGAGTGGGGTATTGTGTCGAAAGCTTTTGCAAGGTCAAGGTAGGCTGTGTGAACTGCCTTACCCTCATCAATGGCCTTGGTGACTGTTTCAAAAAGTCGACCAAGTTCAAGAGGCATGATCTGCCCTTGACAAAGCCGAATTGGGTAGGATCCAATGTCTGTAGGTCTCCTATGCCTTTATTTATGAGTTCCATTATGATCCTCTCCATAGTTTTGCAGACCAGGCTTGTTAAGCTTATGGGGCGGTAATTACCAGGGTCCGTAGAAGCACCGCCTTTGTGGAGTGGGACCACAGTTGCCGTACGCCACTCTTTGGGTACGTATCCTGTGGTAAGGCTAAGATTAAACAACAGCCTTATGTGTGGGTTTAGTTCCTCATTGAGTTCGTGTAGCACACAGCCGGGGACACCATCCGGTCCCATTGATGCTGTGTTTTTAGCTTTAGAGAGAGCAGCTCTCACCTGGGCATTTGAGATGATTGGGAGGCTACACTCTGCTGGGTTAGATATTTCCCCTTTTGGGGGGGGGGGGGGGAATTTCACTGAATCTGTCTGCCAGTATGTTTGCAATGTCTGTGGGTTCAGTGATTTTTGTATCATTTTGGACTAATTCTGAGCATATCTGGGAGTTTCCACCCAGATTTCTAACATAGCTAAAGAAGGCCTTATGATTGTCTTTTGAGTCCTTGGCGATTTTTCTCTCAAAGTTGGCCTTGGATGATTTTATGAGTGATCGTAGTTTTTTACTAGTATTGATCAGAGATGTCTTCCCTTTTAGGGATTTTGTTCTATCTTGTAGTAGCTTTCTCCTCTTGTTGTAAAGTTTGTTTATGGCTGGGGTCCACCAGATCGGGCGCTTGCCTTTGGTGGAAAGGGTCTTGATTTTATTTGGGATTGCTTGAGCCATGCAATCCTGGAGGTGCTCATAGAAAGCATTTGTAAGGGATTCAGCAGCGTGGGTTGTGGTTTCCAATGGCTCAGGGGCCTTGAAGGATACCACACCAGTCTTAAGAAGTGTGAAGTTGGCTTTTGAGAAGTTCTTCACTGTGGTCTTTTTGTTGGGGGTGGGGCGGGATGTGGATCTCCAGTGAGATTAGTTTATGGTCTGATCTCACCAATGAGGGATATACTTCCGGTGTGGAGCATTTTGTCCCCATGTTTGTGATGATCAGGTCCAGTATATTTTCACCTCTTGTGGGAATGGTGACAAGTTGTTCCATAGCATTTGAGTTTATGAACTCCAGGAACCTTTGGGCTAGGGTATTGGGGCTTGAGTAATGTTCCCAGTCTATGTTTGGGTAGTTGAAGTAACCCAATATGATGGTGTTTGGAGAGACATTTATACTCTCCATTGTCTTCAGGAAGGCTGTGTGGGGTTCCTGAGTTTGAGAGGGTGGCCTGTAACATGCTACAAACTGTAGAGCAGTTTTGCCTATGGTTAATTGCACCTGAATGGTCTCTGATGCTTCGTGAGTTGCCACCAGCCTGGAGGTGTGGGTATCCTTGATGAATATGGATACACCCCCTCCTTTTGTGGTATGGTCCGGGTTTTGGGGCCGGAACGCATGATATGAGGTAAAACCTGATAGTGCCGGGGTGCTCTCAGGAGCCTTGAACCAGGTTTCAGTCACAGCACAGACATCGATGTTCTCCATACGGAGGAGAGCTTCGAGGGCGTGCATCTTGAGATTTAGACTTCTGGCATTGAGCAGCATTACCCTTAGTTTTTTTCCATTATTGTTTTCTAGGGCAGTGGGTTTAGAATTTGAGCCTTGTCTAAAAAAGGCACTATGGGGGTGGCAAGAGCCTTTGCCAATATCCGGAAACCCAGGGGTGACAGGTGCAAGCCGTCCCTTGCGAAGCAGCGTGGCTTGTCAAGCATGTCATTCCAGGCAGACAGACATTGGATCCCTTAGAATGACACCAGAAATTAAGCCAATTATTAAAACTGATCATTTTGTCTCTGTATTGTGGCATCATTCTTGGTGAAGGTAGGATACTGCTCAGAGTCAGGGTCATACCAGCCTGGGCTACATAATCTGAGAGCTCCTTTATGTCTCTTTTCATGTAGTCCAGGGAGTGCGTCTCAGGTCATTCACACCGGCATGGACAATGACTGAGTCATACTTGTACTTGCTGTGGAGTGACCTGAGTGCTTGTGTTATGTGGCGGATTCTAGCGCCCGACAGGCAGCTTACTGTGACCCTCTCCTTGTTCAGTCTGTTGAGTGGGACGTCAGTGTGTCTGACTATGGAGTCACCTATGACAAGTGTGTCTGGCATTGTGTTTGGCCTTAAGGACTGTGACTGATTTGCACACTGACTTTGTGATCTATGTGTTGCTTGTGTTATGTCATGAGGTGGCAGTTGTTTGGGTGTCTGCTTTGGAGGCCTCTGCTGTTTTGGTAGATTTTTGATCAGTGCCTCCGAGTATGTCTTTGTGTGTTTATGTGTTTGATTTGTAGTTGTGATAGTTCTATGTGAGACTGGGTTTATGGTGTGTGTGGTTACCTTCTCCTCCTGTCTGGTTTTGCTAGTCCTGAGTTGAGAGAGCTCAGCCTCCAGTTTGGCTATATAGTTGCATCTCTCGCATGTATTTGTGTTTTGTGGGAGGAGGAGAGGGTTGTCTGTGTACATGAGGCAATTGTAACATTGCCTCAATATTCCCAGATTCACCAGCTGAGCAGGAGCGGACGCTAGCAACTGACCCTTTGACATGCTAGAAGAAATGAAAAAGTTTGCTGTGTAACTGAGTCAGAAAGGACCTATAGGGAAGTGGGTACTCAAGGGGGTTTTAAGCTAGTGAAGTACTTTGTATAATATAGAAGTGCTTTACCTGACTAAAAAATGCTTTAGGAACAAGTGCTGAGCTTTACAGATAGAGAATAGACTAAGCAGTTCTAAGGGAAAAAATGAAGAGCAGACTTTACGGAGCCAGAAATAGTTTAACCTTGTTTAACCGGCGCTGCCTGATGGTGCTCTAGTGGCAACTCCGCGCTAAATGCAGAAAAGGCAATAAGTCAGTAGTACAGGCTAGCACACTTTAGTGGGCAGCCAAACAATTAAATTAAACAGCAAACAAACTCTTTTCGACTTGAATTAGACTAATTTCGACTAAAATGTACTTTTAAGTGCAGATAATAAAAAATGCAGTAAATAACTATGAAAACAGTTAAAGCTTGCTCTAGGTAAGCAGTAGAAGGTAAAACAAATATTAAAAAACAGCAGGATACTTAATCAGAAAGCAGTCGCTTTTTTTCAGTTCTCTGTAGCCAGGAAGACTCAACAGGACCACGTGGAGCTGTGTCTGAGCAATATGGCTTCAAAAAAATGCCAGAGGCAGATTTTAACCAGGGAACTTCAAAAGAGCTAGAAATGGTCCAAAATGACCAATTACTACAGCTTCTTGTGCTGAGGTCACTTCCCTCAAGGACAGGTAGGCTATTCAAGGCTCCCCACTCCCGCTTGTGAGCTAAGAAACTTCCTTCTATCCAAGTAAGGCAATGGACAACACAGGAACTACAACACAGCCCAGGATACAGCAAGGCCTGTAAACTGGTCTAACTAGTTTAGGAGAGGCAGGAAAACAAGGAATATTTTTTTTTTTTGTTTTGAAATAGAAACACACAGAAATGCAGAAAAGGCAATAAGTCAGTAGTACAGGCTAGCACACTTTAGTGGGCAGCCAAACAATTAAATTAAACAGCAAACAAACACTTTTCGACTTGAATTAGACTAATTTCGACTAAAATGTACTTTTAAGTGCAGATAATAAAAATGCAGTAAATAACTATGAAAACAGTTAAAGCTTGCTCTAGGTAAGCAGTAGAAGGTAAAACAAATATAAAAAACAGCAGGATACTTAATCAGGAAAGCAGTCGCTTTTTTCAGTTCTCTGTAGCCAGGAAGACTCAACAGGACCACGTGGAGATGTGTCTGAGCAATATATACAGAAATATTCATAGTATGTGCCATGCTACACTTCATCCAGAGAAAACAGCTTCAGCAGGATCAGTAAGGGGAAGGAGCATGCATCCCAATGCCATGGTCACCACAGCCACAGGCAAATGATGAGTCAGAGGGAGAACCACCAGTTGTTGTAGGTGTAGGCAGATGTAGGTGTGCTCAATATGCCCTTTCATTGGCTAAGAGACAATGCACAGCACACTCACTCACCACCTAGGGGCCGAAAACCTTCCTCCTACATATATACATATCATAACATTGGCACCAGGCAACTCTCACAACCTTTATCTCCCCATGTATTGGCTGTGTAGTGCTTGAATTAGACAGAGTCAGCCCTGAACTAAAACAAACTGTGGCATTTGCTCCATTTACAAGGTAAGTTTTGAACCTGTCGTGTATTGTGTAATAATATGAATGAGTGGCATATCTTTCTGTTTCATTACTTGATACTGTAAGCAAGTAAAAGGTGGGAGATTTTAAAGAAATTATCTTGCAACAGCAAAGACTTGTCTGACTTATATGCGTCCATTCTTAAGTAGTAGGTCTCAGGCATCAGAGATTCACACAGTCATACATCTCAAAGCTACTGATGATCACTGCATGCCCTTAGTTTAGCACCATACGTTTGTACTGAAAAATCATTAAAGAGAGAAGTTAGAAAGCAATGATACACATTGCAGTTTCTGACTTCACAACCCTCACAAGACCATTCAGAATAAAGTTGGGAAATTTTGATGCTATAACTGTCTAACTTTCCAAGGTGAATATAAGTCAGAAGTACAATAACTAGTTCAACACCACAAATGCAGATATACTAAGCACCCTGAGCATCAGACACAAAGCTTATGCATCCCTGCATCCAAAAGATAAACAGGTATAGGGCACAGTTATTATCACTTGTACAGGGTATCATTTGGTGGCAGGAGGCCTAGGCTGAAACAAAAGGTTGGTAAGTGTGTGCATGTGAGTAAGAAAGAAAAGCAGGCAGACATTTGGATAAACCAACAAATGGCCTGTGAGACAAAATGAGGTTAAAGCTGCATGGCCGAACAATGTAACTGTGACATTGGTGCGTGTCTGTAAGAACACAGTCAAGCTCTGGCTAGCTCTACAACTTGGTATATTAGAAAGGTGTGAGCCATGCATGGTACATGTGGCAGTTCACTGTTGCCATCCCCAACCATGAGAACTGGCTCAGCCAAAAGTTGCACTGGCACATCCACACCCACAGCCAGATATACTGCTGCTACCTGAATGTGACTGATGTCTGCTGGATGAGCTCCCCTCACAGGGATGGCCAGGACCATGACCCCATGGGCCTGCCACATTTGGGTGTAGACAGCTCACCACTGATGGAGCAGTGGAAGTACTGCCAATATGGGAGCTTGATCAGGCATGGCCATTTTGGCTAACAGCAGATGATGTGGCTGACCTATGCTCATGAAGATGCCGTTCCCCTCCCAGCAGACATTCCATCACAGACAACACTCATTTCATGGCAGACAGTCATCATTCCATCACAGACACCCCACATTTCAATGTGTCATTCATTTGATCCATTGAATTGGCAACATGGTGGAGGCAGTCACACATGTCAGCCTGTGCCATATCTACTACCGTGAGCATTTGTCTGAAGCACCTATGGGAACATGTCTTTGCTTCCATGATGGCCATAAACATATGTTGAGTGGGATGGGAAAAGACAGGTGGAGGAGAGAAAGCATGCTATCTCTGAGCACCCTTGACAACCCTTCTGCATGGCACCTTACCCACACTTTGGCTATGGCCAAAGGGAACAGGCACTGAAGCTGTAGTAACCACACTTCCCTGCTCGACTGTCTCACCCTCCAACTGTCCAATATCTGTGGGCTCATTGGAATGGGTAGGCATAGGCCTACTGGCTGTGTCAGATAGAACTGCAGGGGATGGCTGTATGCCAACCTCAGTGTCAAATTCAACCTCTTCACCCTCCAGCTGTGTCTCTGTTTGGCCAGCACCATCATCAGAGTCTGCTGATACAATGACAGCAGGTGGCAGAGGTCCCATACCTCCACTGTCATGATCAACTGTGATGAAAAGCAACAAAACGCAGGAAAAAAAATCAATACTGACACTACTATAGTCCAATATATGCTAACAAACTAACAGTCGTGCCACTATTACAGACAGTTCAGCAATACACACAACAGGCCTGACCTCAACATCACATAATAAAATATTTCTTTAAATTGCTCAGCAGTACTGACATAAAAATGCTTGGCTTATCATCTGCAGATGGTATTCTCCTCTGCAAGCCAGACGGTCCTGGAAGAAGTTAAGCAAAAGGTAAGGGCTACATCATCAAAATTAACAGTAACACAGGAGTTATTACTTTCACCCCTTTATATGTCCATTAACTATACTTTTAACAAGAACTTGGCTGACAACTCTAACCTAAGCTAATCAATCAGAATGCATTGTCAGCTGTAGCAATCTTCACCCCCCCCCCCCAAAAAATAAATTATTGTGGCACAGAAATAACATATTGATTTAAATTATTTTACTATACAATGATATTCAACTGTTGAGATAACAGTGTCTACTTGGAAGCTCCTCCTGAGACATGCTTGCAATCCCTGACACTGTGGCACCGACTTCCATACATGCTGTTCTGCACTCTCCTGGAAGCTGTTTGGATCCCTGACAGTGGCCAGGAAGTCTTCATTTAGTGTTAGTGGTGGCTCCATAGCAGGTCCTCTCCTGGTAACCATCTGATCACAGCCCACTGCAGATGCTCTCCATGCAGATATGATCATGTCAGTGGCCCTGTGGTGCACCTGCACATATCTCCTGCCATGGACACCCATGGCATTCCCATCATCCACAACCTGGCACCAAATTTGCATTCTGCATGCCATATCTCCCTGTCCCTTTCAAGCAGAAAGGTACCATGTTGCCTAAAGGCATCCACAATCACCTGATTCTCAACATTAGTGAAGGGGGTTCTCTGAGGATTGACATGCATGGGTGGCATATGCCTAGGTGTCCACAACAGAAGGATAATACGCTTAAGTATCACATAACTACAAAATAACTGTTCCCAGATTAAAGAGTAAACTTAGCCTCTCAGCATTACCTAGTGGAGAAACATAAAACAGTCTAGAGATGTGAAATACAAACAAGAGGCTGGATGCAAAAAAAAAAAAAAGGAGAGTTAACAATAAAAAATATCCTTGTTTGTGCCATAACAGTAATTCAGCTTTGCTTCCCCCCAAAAAAGAATAGGCAAATGACAGATTTTGTTAACAAACCATCTTTGAAATGCTAAAAGTGCTGTCAAAGGAACTGTCTCTGAAAAGCTTTACATATTTATCACAGAGCATTCCATTTTAAGGTTCTGGCAATCATGTTACCTGTGAAATACCTTGACAAAAATGGCCATGGCATCAGTACACTTCTAAGTAATGCATATAGATAAAAGTGTAACGCCCTTTGCTTCAGATATTTCTTAAGTACATTCCAGCATATGCAGTACGTAGGTGACAAAATGCAAGCATACCTTCTGAAGTTCAGTAATCCTCTGTGCAGATAAATCTCAAAGAAATAGCATATATGTTCAGTCTTTTCCACATAAACAAGTCTTCTCACCATCAGTTTGCCTAGATACACAGTTGCCTTTGATAATTGTGTATATTCAGGGTTGTTAGCATGGTGAAGATGCAAATGAGGAATGAACTGATTAGAATTGCTGAATCCCAAATACTTAGATCCTTGTAGGAGATGTCAACATAGTGCAGCCACTTCCTCAGTGTTTGCTTTTAATGGATTGCAACTGTGAATGTTTACCGGTTGGGAGAAGGAAACATAACAGCAATGCAGTGCATGTTACATCCAGTGAGTGTGTCAGCTTAGATCTAAAAAGTGTTAAATGTAAGGTTGGAAATGTAAGTAAGCAGCACACAATTCACAGGTTGTGTTCCTTAACATCCAACCTGCCCTTCATTTGTTGGCAACTGCATATGTTATTTCCAAATAATAGCCTCACACAATTTACGGACAATGATATATAATGGCTTATAGACTGCATGTATCAGATTATTGGTCAGATAACTGAAGAATGACCAACAAACACAGAGAGGTGAGACAGAGCTGTATATTTGCAAGCAATAATCACAACAGGTTGTGTGATTACTAAGTGTACTACATCCAAAAATAATACATGTACTAATAACAGCTGTATGGTTTCATATTACTGTTGGTGATCTTGCAGGTGGTTGTGAGCAGAATTACTTCAGTTCCTTGCTCCAAGCTGTTCTGTGAACCATCATTTTCTAGTGCATATGTCATAGATTGAGTTTTCCTCATTTCATCTACTTGTCCCATTTTTCCTTTTCTTTCTTGTTTTTTAATTACTTTTTTTTTCATTTTTTTGGCCTATGTTTGCAAGATGCTGTACATACAGCAATCATGGGAATGGAGGAAATGAACAGCAGGTTTGTCTGTACTTATCTCGTTTGCACAAAGCGCACCAAGGAAGCCAAAAATAGAAACTGGATACATTCAGTTAATTCTACTGGGCACCATGCACACCCGCTAAGTGGTGTTGCATGGTGCTTAACAGAGAGACCTTAAGAATGATTATTAAATTACGGAATATCATGTAACTAGTCCTGTGGCAGGAGGTGTAAGTGTAGGGCTGGAGTACAGATGGTGCTGGGTTCTAGTAGAGGGTGTGCAACCTGTTTTTTTTTACTGTTGTGACATTGCAAGTGATAGCAATGAACTGAAACATGAACAACTGTTATTTCAACTTTCCTGTGGCAAGAGGTATAAATGTAGGACTGCCGTACATATGGTCCTGGGTTCTAATACAGGATATTCCAACTATTACTGTTGTTCCACTTCCCATTATACTCACTCTCAGTTATAAAACTTTAGATAGTGGAGCTGATCTTAATTACATTTATGAGGGATTAGACACTATTATTGTGTTATCAGATTAATCTTCCAATTGCAATTATTTAATTATTCACTGTTTAGCACTGTTGCTTTCTCAGTACCATCACACAAACTTGTTGTGCAGTTGTGCACACTCCAGTAAACATGATAACTGGAATTGGTGGGAAAGCATCAGTCTCCACTGCTCATGATCTGCTGGTAGATAGACATGGCTAGCATTAGTGGGGAAGGTACCAGATTTAGGGCACAGAGGTGGGATGTCCAGGATATTTATTGGACTCCTAGCAAAGAACCACAGCCAAATGCTTCTGCAGGGGGACTATTTTGGCTCCCATTACAAGTCAGAGGTGTGGGACAGTTTAGCCCAAGCTGTATCCAGTGCCACTGGTATCCCATGCACTGGAGAGCAATGTAGCATCATTTTAATGACCTACAGAGGAGGAAGAGGGATACTCTTGACCACTGGATTGAGGAATTTAGGATGAGGACATCCCACATATGTTTAAGTATCAACTTAAGAGAGTACTTGTAAGACTTAGAAAGCTGAATATAGGCAAGACTGATACGCATAATGGTATTCTGTTCTTTTCTGTTTTTCCCCAGCTGACAGTGATCAGGAGTTCAGTGTCCAGGCCCATGGGGCTAGAGTGGAAAGAGTGAGGAAAGCAAGAGGTATGAATGCAGAAGAACAGAAGTGTTATTGTAGCATTAAAAGTTAAAGATAGCTTTCTTGGTATTTTATAGAGCTGTATCAAATGGAGCATGCATATCCCAACTGTAAATGCAAATCTGTGGTACAAACCATATAAGAGGCCAATATTAGACTTTAGTCACACGTTGCAGGTTAAAAAACCACAATTCATTATACCACACTGTTATTTCTTCAATAATATTTATATTAAATTAAAACCTCTGTACCAGTGGCGCAAATGACCTGCTATAAATTGTAATCTGTATAACTGGAACATGGATATGTGGAATATATGCACATTTCAAGGATTACTTGCAGCAATCTGTAGTATAGTGTGCATCTGTTAGGAGGCAAACCTAAATGTAAAACGTGAGATAACAGAGCTATACAACTGTATTAATGTATTGTATGTCGCATACAATGGTATTATTATCTCTTCTTTCCATTCACCATAACCCTTATCTCTCTTTTTTATTTTCTTTATTTTTATTTTAATTTATTGTATTTTTAAACATTTTTATTTTATTTTTTAAATATTTTATTTTTTTATTTTTATTGTGTGTCATCAAAATGTGTCCATGTCATCCATGTGTAGCACATCACTAAATGCTCCACACCACAGCGAGGTAGGCCAGCCCCATTGGATCAGCCTGCCACTGCTCCAATGGATGCAGCACCGATGCCCAGCATGTCTAGGAGTCAACCTGGCAGCACTGCCTCTGCTGTCCCTGCACTATATGCACTCTCAGGTAATCCTACCCTGGAGCCTGGTCCAGAGGTACCCTCTGGAAGCAGTGCTGGAGATGGTGATTTCATCACCCGCAGAGAGTTGCCAGGAATGGTGCATAGGGTGGTGCACTGCACCACTGGTGCAAGCTTACGCTGGCTGGAGAGGCTGCTCTCCCTCATGTTGCATACTAAGAAGAGGAGGAGGAGGAGATATCAAGCATTCCAGCCACCTGCAAAGCAAGGTGATAGTGAAGATGGTCCAGTAGGTGAGGACTCGATTCTTACTGTCTCCAAGCATGACAGCCATGGGCCCCACCCTCACCCCAATCATCGTGTCCCCCAACTTTTGTGTCCATCACCATCCCTGTCTCATCTTGTCTGTCTGCAATTGCTTCCTCATCTACCCAACTTACCTAACCCAGACATATCTATGTCCCTTCTCCAACATTCATCTCTTTTTCAAATAAAAAAATAAACGGGCCTCTGTCCCACAGAAAAAAAAAAATCGCCCCATACATAGCTCTCCATTTTGCACACACGTCTTCTTGACACAATTGATTTGGTCCAATTGGCTATACAACATGACTGTGTTGTGGTCACCTCTCTCTCTGGAGGTGACAGTCCAAATTCATTTAATAGTCTGCATATATTTTCAGCTTACACTGTTAAAGCAATAGATAGCTATGGTTCTTTCCTATTTCCTCCTGCATTCCTGTCCTGCTTTCCCTCTGTTCTTCCCTCTGCTTGCTCCCCATTTCACCACTTTTCTATCTACCCCATTTTCACCACTTTAATCTAGTCAAAAAAAATAGCATCACACACAATACACAAAAGTTGCTGCAAAAGCAAGTTATCCCTTCATTTTTTGGGCTCCATGTTTGCGCAGAGGTGCACGTCATGCAGCAAAAGTGAGCGGTAGCAAAATTATGAGGTTACTTCTGTGCAATGCAACTTAACCCCGCAGCACTATGCCAAAATACAGCTACACATGTACTATAAAGAATTCATATTATTGTATTATCAATGTTTAAATAAAGGTATTAGACTGACCTGGATTTGAACCCAGTACCATCTGGGCCAAAAAAGGAATGTATCAATGAATTAACACGCGCTGCCGCAGAGTTAGTTAAGCAGCAGGTTTGTTGCACAGACTCAATATTAACTGTCAGAGTTTAGCACTGCGAACTGTGTTTGCCCATTGCTTAATTATGCACAAACATGTGTATCTCGCATGTGTAAACACAGTGCCAACCATTGGTCAAACCTTCTGCTAGCCGTACTATGGAAAATTAAATATGTATTACTGATGATTACTGTCCATTTCCTGTCTATGCCATGAAATTATATATGGAAGCATTGCAAACTGTCACATATTTACAATACAGCCACGTGTCGCTACCCCCCACCCCTAAGCACAGCAACCCTGGTGTCTCAGTACTTTTTCCACACATATATCAACTACACTACAGAAAGTAATATCAGATGTTGTGTGATATGCAATGCACATCAGTCTGATAATATGCAGTACTACAACTATCGACCCATAAGCCTAAAAAGTCTTAAATGCAAGGCTAGGGAAGGAATCAACATGAACCTTTTCCACAGGGACATAGGTGATCTTCAACACACTTGACACGACCAATTCTGTTGTTGTTAAGGGCAGATCTTGCTTATGAATCAAAATGAACCTCATCCACAGGGACATAGGTGACCTTCAACACACTTGACCCAACTCATTATGTTGTTGTCAAGGGTAGATCTTGCTTATTGAATCTTGTGGACTTCTTTGATACTGACCCCAAAAACCTGAATGAGGGATAACAGGACATACCTCCTATGTTGATTTACCCTAGGCCTTTGACACTATCCCCCATTCATGTCTCATAGTGAAGATCTCCCATCTGGGAATTAGGCCATACAATACTAGATGAATAGCCAACTGTTTCACTGCCAGCACACACACACTCAAAGTTGGGGACTGCACCTCCACCACCAGCCCACATACCAGTGGAATACCCCAATGATCTGTGCTGAGTCTTCAACTGTTTGAAAACTATTTTCCTGAGATGCAGGCAACAGTAGACGGCCTGTGGTTTACCAAGTTTACAGATGACTGTTAACTGGACGCACTCATATACAGTCCCCTGATGATGGTAACATATTACAGAATGGGCTGACATGGGCAAATGACTGGTGCAAACTCATGGAATGAACCTTAAAGTAAACAATGCCTCATTGTCCCCTTTGGCAATGAAGTACCCCTACTAATTATGATATACATAGCAGCCGTCTAAGCTCAAACACAGTATTGTGAGACTTGGGAACACATGTTGATAGCAATCTACACTTTCATCACTGTGTGTCCACAATGGTGAGAGAGAGGCGTTCTGCACTGTGCACCTCATACATATAGACATCATATCCAAGACCATGGAGGTCATAACTCTGCTGTGCTCTACCCTTATCAGACAACTAATTGAGTACAATGCTCCCTTCTGTCTGTACCTCACCAGACAAGTGCAGCAACTGGAAGAAACAAAGAGTTTTGTGACTGGGAGAACCCAAGGCCTCCAAACATGACTTACATGGAAAGATTGAAAAACCTGTCACTGTACTCAGTTTCATGCAGACTGCTGAGAGGTAACCTAAGCTTGTCTCAGACCCTGCCCTACTAGAAATACTAGACATCTGTAAATTAAATGGGACAGGAATAACTTGCTCCAGGTTTCTCAACCTAGCCTGTGACACAAAAGAACATGCTTGGGACACAGATATATCCCCCAGCGATTGACACTCCTGTGCAACAGGCTTCCACTGTGTGTGACGCAGTGCAATGGCCCTGTTCAAGTGCAACCTTAATAACTGGTTGGGTGATTGTAAAGTCACCTCTGGGGTGGCACATATGTCCCTCATGGACAGGGCCAGTCGGTGCTGCTCACAAAATCACTCTGCTAACAATGATCATCTGACTATGCTCAATAAGGGTACTTGTGTTTTTACACTGCTAGGCTAGTAAGCACCCTAGGGCCATTAGGCTAATAACCTATGAAGCTATGAACCTATGCAGGCCTCCCAATATCTTGACTCCCATATGGTCTGCTGATGTCATCTACTATAACTTGACCAGCACTCTTGTAAAAATCAGACTTGTGTCATGGTACTTGCATAAAGTACTGTGTTCTGTAGTCTCTGTACTTGGGTAGGGGCTCTGTTCTCATTGCAATCAACCTGGTGTGTGTGTCTAGACAGAAGAGTAAAAGTGTGTATCCTACAGTTACTGCTCCAATGGCAAGGAGTGACACTATTTTGATACTTGCACATGCCTACACATCCATTTCATGCAGATCTTCCAACCTCTTGTTTCCCACATGGTATGCTGATGTTAACTACTACAAGCTGACCTACACTATTGTAAAAATCAGACTTGTGCCATGGTGCTTATGTAAAGTACGGAGTTCTGTAGTCTGTGAACTTAGGTAGGGGTTCTATTCTCACTCCAGTCAACTGTGTGTGTGTGTGTGTGTGTGTGTGTGTGTGTGTGTGTGTGTGTGTGTGTGTGTGCGCGCGCGCGCGCGGGCGTGTGCTTGCTTGACATTACAGACAGCATTCTACACTGGCATCTGGAACACTGTTATTACCATACTGTCCTCACAGTCACTGCTGATAACATCACCTATAAAGTGTTGTCTGAGCCACTCCAAGTCAGACTTGTGCCATGTCACTTACTTAAATTACTGAGTTCTGTAGTCTGTGTACTTAGGTAGGAGTTCTATTCTCACTGCAGTAAACTGTGTGTGTGTACTCTTACTTGACATGACAGACAGCAGTTTACACCAGCATACAGGACACTCATATTAGCATATTCTCCTCAACAGACACTGCTGATGTCATCAGCTATATCAAATGTGTGGATAGGCAGTGCTCCAACCAGGGCAGGGTCAGAGACTCGCCTGGAGGCCAGACAGATGTCACCTCTTCTAATGAGAGACAGATTACAGTGCTCTTTACTTTTTCCCTTAGAACTGTTCAAACTCTCAAAGTAATCACTCTATTCTCTTTCTAAAGCCCTGCACTTGCTCAGCTCTTATAAGGAAACACTAACTAACTAAAGCACTACACCCTCCTTGACTTCTCATAAGTATTAGGCTCCCGATTGGTCCTTCCTGATCAAGTGAAAAATCAGTTCCCTTCCCTAATCTGATCAGTAAAAAAACAGTTCCCTATACTAATCTGGTATGTCCAAGGGTCAGTTTCAAGGTTATTCTCCAGTCCAGCTGGTGAATCTGGGAATTTTGAGGCAATGTTACAATTGCCTTATGTACACGGACAGCCCTCTCCTCCTTCCAACAAACTCTAATAAATGTGAGAGATGCAGTTACACAGCCAAACTGGAGGCAGAGCTCTCTCAACCCAAGACTGGCACAGTCAGTCAGGAGGAAAAGGTAACCACCCACACCACAAATCCAGTCTCACACAGACCTATTGCATCTGCATATCCAACACATAAACACACAAAAACATACTTGGAGGCTCTAAATAAAAATATGCCTAAACAGCAAAGACCTCCTAAGCAGATATCCAAGCAACAGCCACCCCTCAAAAATACCCACGAATCACATCTCTCACAAAATCAGTGTGCCTCACAGTCACAGCCCTTAAGGCCAAACAACACACCAAATACACTTGTTATAGAGGACTCTATTGTCCGGCACACTGACGTCCCGCTCACCAGACTGAACAAGGAGAAGGTCACTGTAAGCTGCCTGTCGGGTGCCAGGATCCGCCACATAACGCAAGCACTCAGGTCACTCCAAAGCAAGTACAAGTATGACTCCGTCATTGTCCATGCTGGTGTGAATGACCTGAGACGTACCTCCCTGGACTAAATGAAAAGAGACATAGAGGAGCTCTCTGACCATGTAGCCCAGGCTGGTATGACCCTGACCTTGAGTAGCATTTTGCCCTCACCAAGAATAATGCCACACTATAAAGACAAAATTATCAGTTTCAACAATTGGCTAAAGTATTGGTGACATTCAAAGGGGATCCAGTGTCTGTCTGCCTGGGATGACATGCTCGACAAGCCACGTTGCTTTGCTAGGGATTGCTTGCACCTGTCACCCTTAGGCTTTCGTATACTGTCCAAGGCTCTTGCCACCCCTATAGTGCCTTTTTTAGGCAAGGCTCAAAGGACAAACCCACCTCCATAAACAACCCAAGGATAAAACAACTAAAGGTAATGCTACTTAATGCCAGAAGTCTAAACCTCAAGATGCACGCACTCGAGGCTCTCCTCAGTATGGAGAAAATCGATGTCTGTGCAGTAGCAGAAACCTGGTTCAAGGCTCCTGAGAGCACCCCAGCACTACCAGGTTATAACTCATACCATGCGTTTCGGCCCCAAAACTCGGACCGAAGCACAAAAAGAGGGGGAGTATCTATATTCATCAAATATACCTACACCTCCAGGTTACTGGCACTGCACAAAGCACTGGAAACCATCCATGTGCAACTAACAGCGGGCAAAACTGCCTTTCAGTTTGTAGCCTGCTACAGAACACCCTCCCTATTACAGGAACCCCATTTGGCATTCCTGAGAACACTGGAGAATATGAAGGTCTCTCCAAACACTATGTTATTGGGTGACTTCAACTACCCAAGCATTGACTGGGAAAACTACTCAAGCCCAAACACCCTTGCTCAACGGTTCCTTGAATTTATAAACTCTAACGCAATGGAACAACTGGTCACCACTCCCACAAGAGGGAACAACATATTGGACCTGGTCATCACCAACATGGGGACTCTATGTTCCACACCAGAGGTAAACCCCTCATTAGTAAGATCAGACCATAAACAAACTTCCCTGGACATCCATATCCCATCCCCACCCCCAGCCAAGGAAATCACTGTAAAGAATTTCTCAAAAGCCAGCTTTGCACTTCTCAAGACTGAGGTGGAATCCTTCAAAGACCCTGGGCCAGAGGATAATACAGCCCAATCCACAGAATCCTTTACAAATGCATTCTATGAGCACCTGCAGGAATGCATGGATCATGCTATCCCAAATAAAACCAAGACTCACTCCTCCAAAAACAGGAGACCGATCTGGTGGACCCCGGCCATAAATAAGCAATACAACAGAAGGAGGAAGCTACTACATGACAGAGCAAAATCCCAAAAAGGGAAGGCATCTCTGATCAGTATTAGCAAGAAACTTCGATCCCTCATAAAATCATCAAAGGCCAGCTTCGAAAGAAAAATTTCCCTAGACACTAAAGATAATCACAAGGCCTTCTTTAGTTATGTCAGGAACATGGGCGGAAACTCCCAGATATGCTCTGAATTGTTGCATAACAGTACAAAATATACCGAACCTACAGACATAGCCAACATCCTGGCAGACAGATTCAGCGCAAACGTCTCCACCCCTACCCCCCCCCCCAAAGGAGCAAATGCCTATCCCAACTGAATGTAACCTCCCTGACATCACAGATGCACAGGTGAAAGCTGCCCTCTAAAAAGCAAAAAACACAGCATCTATGGGACCGGATGGTGTCCCAGGCTGTGTCTTACATGAGCCCCAAGAAGAACTGAACCCTCACATTAAGTCACTGTTCAAACTTAGCCTTACTCAGGATATGTACCCAAAGAATGGCGTACAGCTACAGTGGTCCCACTCCACAAAGGTGGTGCCACAACGGACCCTGGAAACTATCACCCCATAAGCCTGACTAGTCTGGTCTACAAAGCTATGGAGCGTATTATCATGGAACTCATAAACAAAGACATTGGGAGCCTCCAGACACTGGACCCTACCCAATTCGGCTTTGTTAAGGGCAGATCTTGCCTCTTAAACCTAGTTGATTTCTTTGAAACAGTTACCAAAGCCATAAATGAGGGTAAGGTAGTCCACACAGCCTACCTGGACCTCGCAAAAGCCTTTGACACAATACCCCACTTGGGCATCATAAATAAGCTTACCAGCTTAAATATCAACCCCTATATCACAAGATGGGTTGCAAACTGGCTCAGAGATAGAACCCACATGGTCAGAATCGCAGGTGCCATGTCAGAATCCAAACCAGTTACAAGTGGCGTCCCACAGGGCTCAGTTCTGGGACCTCTCTTGTTTGGTATATACTTCTCTGAGGTTCAGGCTAACACGGGGGGATTATGGCTGACAAAGTTCGCAGATGACTGCAAACTGGGGCCATAATCGAATCTCCAGCTGACACAAGCATCCTCCAAAAGGGTCTCACAGAGACGGATGCTTGGTGCCAGAGCCACGGCCACAAGCTAAATGCTAAAAAGTGCATAGTCATCCCCTTTGGGAAAAACAAGGTACCCACAAATTACCACATAGGTGGTAATCCATTAAGTATGGAAGAAGTAATTAGAGATTTGGGGACCAACGTAGATAGTAATCTCTCCTTTGATAATCACGTTGCCAAAGTGGTTAGAAAGACCTTCTATATAGCCCACCTTATCACGAAAGGGTTCACATCTAGATCAAGAGAGGTCATTGTGCCCTCTACTGCCACTCATCAGGCCCATAATTGAATACAATGCCCCTTTTGGGATGTACCTTACCCGACACCTGCAGCAACTGGAGAGACCCCAAAAGTACCTCACCAAGAGGATCATGGGCTACAAACAGATGCCCTATGCAGCTCCACTAAAGAAACTCCAGCTCTACACAGTTGCTTACCACCTACTCAGAGGCGATCTATGCCTGACGTACAAAGCCATGTCTAACCCAGAATTAATGGACATGCTCCACCTCAAAAAATCCAAGTCCCTTAGAGCTACACGCTCCAGGGACCTAAACCTCAGCACAAAAATAAATAGGACATGCTGGAGGGACAGATTCATTTCCCAGAGGCTCCCCTCACTCTGGAATAGAATCCCAATTCATGTTAGACATAGCCCCTCGCTGACCATCTTCAAGTGAAATCTGGACGCATGGATGGGAAATCGCAAATTCACCCCTGGGATCTTTTCTGTGTCCCTGCTAGACAGAGGGACAGTAAACTAATCTTAAAAGGGTACCTTCTGTGACCTACTTTACAGAGGCACAGTAGGCTAATCTAATAGGGAGGCGGAAGCCAATACACTCTGGCTAGGCTTATAAATGCCCTAGGGCAGATATCCTAGTATCTACCTATGAACCTATGAACATGGCTTTTAATCTATCTACATACATCATGGCACGATTTGTAGGCCCTGTGTTTTCTTGATTAGAAAGCCCTGTGGTCTCTCCAGCTGCTGCATGTGTCTGGTGAGGTACATGCAAAAGAGAGCATTATACTCTTAATGTTCTAATGAGGTTTGAGTACAGTGCTGTCATACACTCCTAAGATCTGAATATGATGGTGTGACTTATGATGTGCAAACCATAGACTTTCAATACCAGTGTAGACACTTGGTGGTCGAAGTTCAGATTGCTATCTGCATGCATTTCCACTGCTTGTATCACTGGGTTTCAGCATAACAGGACTGTTGTCAATACTGTGATTAACATGGAATTCCACTTTTCAGATGGACAACATAAAAAAGACACATTTCTGCATTTATTTTAAGATCACGTGCCTTTGTCACCAACCATTTGTCTGTGTTACCTCCTCCTGTACTATGTTATCATTGGTGGACTCAATGATTGCACCCAATATGCAAGAATCAGCAAACTTGATAAGCCAAATGCCATATACTTTAGCCTGAACTGTCGAGAAATCTTTATCTTATCTTCATCCAGGACTATCACACCGAATCACTGGGCTGTGACAACATCACAGATCAACTATGGCATGACTCAGGACATACACCTTCATGAAATGGTTGAATTGACACT
The DNA here is from genome assembly GCF_019279795.1 of Protopterus annectens. Lineage (NCBI taxonomy): Eukaryota > Metazoa > Chordata > Ceratodontiformes > Protopteridae > Protopterus > Protopterus annectens. Next base: position 1,429,215,044 of record NC_056735.1, on the reverse strand, counting down.
TCCAACATACCCTCCACATGCACTATGTTCCCGTAGAAGGGTGTACATCAACATGCATCCACCTGAGTTGGGGGGACAGCACCTGATTATCAGCTGTAAGGTAGACCAACATGTCATCATGGACATCTTAAAAACTACAAAATCCAAGATACAAAAAACTGAGAAATTAAAACAAAAACAACTGGCAACTTCACTGAAGACTGAATCCACAAAGTTTAATGAAGCATCATGGACATCATCTTAAATGGTCACTAATAATATTCCAGCTGTGTGCAACAGATCTGTGTGAGTTGTTAATGCTATATCATGTCTATTACCTCTGATAGATGTCCTCATGGCGGTCATTGAGGGCATGCATGATGACAACATTATCATCCTGTGGAACTTGAACAGGTCAAGGCATATGACACAAATCCACATTGAGGTATTCAATCAACATGGTCATATGGGGCTATAAACAGCTGTATCACCAACTGGGTAGACCGGTGTATCACATACGTGGCATCTCACTATATTGAAATGTGTGAAGTGACCTATATCTCAGGTCCAGCAGTCCAAGTCCATACATCAGGGCTGGACATTACAGATGACATATACTTCCTGAGTCGAAACAGCTATCTGAAGGCCTACAGGTTGTGGGCAATCATTGACTATAACTGTGATATTACTATAATATAGACGGTATCAACACATACCAAATATTGCTGTTACAGCCATGACAGTAACTGCAATGACAAGAAAATCTTACCGCCCAACACTCAGATTTGCGAGAGATGCACTTGTATATCCAAAATGGAAGCCATGCACTCTCCAGCCAAGACCGGAACAGCTGGTCAAGAGGAGAAGGTCAACACTTGCACCACACCACATGGAACACACAGCCCTCCAAAACACACACCAGCACTGCCTTCACATAAAAACACAAATCACACACCCACCTTTGCAGAGGCTCTCAATAAAAATCTACCCAAACAACAGAGACCTACAAGGCAGAAATGCAATTGACCACCACAACACAACACTAATCATGAGACACATAACTCTCCTAAACAGTGTGCCACTCGACCAAAGCCCCTAAGGCAAAACAGCATGCCCAACACAGTAGTCATAGGTGACTCAACAGTGAGGCACACTAATGTCCCATTCACTAAGTTGAATAAGGAGAAAGTAACAGTTAGCTGCCTGTCAGACACCAGGATCCGCCACACAACGCACGAACTCAGGTCCCTCAACAACAGGTACAAATATGACTGTCATTGTACATGTGGGTGTAAATGACCTGAGACATACCTCACTGGAATACATGAAAAGAGACATGAAGGAGCTGTCCGATCTTGTAGCCCAGTCAGGTAATACCCTAGCTCTGAGTAGCATCCTGCCATCACCCAGAATGATGCAACAGTACAAGGACAAAATGACTGATTTCAACAATTGGCTAAGCTACTGGTGTCATTCTAAGGGGATCCAGTATCTGCCTGGGATGACGTGATGGACAGACCACGATGCTTTGTCAGAGATGGCCGGCACCTGTCGCCCTTGGGATTCTGGATACTGGCTAAGGCTCTTGACACCCCTATAGTGCCTTTTTTAGGCAAGGTTCAAATGACAAACTCACCACCGTAACAGGTACAAGCAAGCAAACTCTGAGGGTAATGCTACTCACTGCTAAAAGTCTAAACCTCAAAATGCACTCACTCGAGGCACTCCTCAAAATGGAGAACATCGACATCTTTGCAGAGAGAGAGACCTGGTTCAAGGCTACAGAGAGCACCCCTGCATTACTAGGCTATAATTCATACAACACCTTTCGGCCACCTAACCTGGACCGCAACACTAAAGGCAGAGGCGTGTCCATATTCATTAAGGATATCCACACCTCCAGGCTAGTTGCTCAGCATAATGCATCCAAGATTATCCAAGTGCAACTAACTCTGGGCAAGACCACAATCCAAATTGTAGCTTGCTACAGATCCCCCACTATGCCCCAGGATTCCCACTCCATTTTTTGACACACTGGAAAATATTAGGGTACAACCTAACAGCCTAATAATGGGCGATTTCAACTACACTACCATTAACTGGGAAAACTACTCATGTACCAACTCTTTTGTTCAATGTTTTCTGCAATTCATAAATTCCAACGCCTTGGATTACTGGCCTCAAACAGATGCCCTACGCAGACCGTCTCAAAAAACTCCAGCTTTACTCCATCGCATATTGCCTACTCAGAGGCGATCTCTGCCTAACATACAAAACTATGTCAAACCCAGAGCTGTTGGACATGCTCCACTTAAAGAAATCCTTATCTCTCTGACCAACATGCTCTAGGGACCTAAACCTTGTCGCCACAATAAACAGAACATGCTGGAGGGATAGATTCCTGTCCCAGAGACTTCCCATACTCTGGAACAAACTACCTATCTATATCAAACAAAGCTCCTCATTAGCACTCTTCAAGAAAAATCTTGATGACTGGATGGGAGATAGGAAATTCACCCCGGGGATCACTTCTGTTGCTCTGCTTGACAGGGGCACAAGAAAATAATTTTCTTGGGTGGAAAAAGCCAGAGTACCTTTTTGGCTAGGCTTATATAGGTCCGAGGGCCAATAGCCTAGTACCTACCTATGAACCTCTATATATATATATATAAATATATATATATATATATATATATATATATATATATATATATATATATATATATATATATATATATACACACACACACACACACACACATATATATATATATATATATATGCATACACACACACACACACACACACACACACACACACACATATATATATATATATATATATATATACATACACACAGACAGACACACACACACACACACACACACACACACACACACACTCCTAACATTCTAACACCTCCAGCAGATGTTACAGTGCCAAGACTGTGTGGATGTATCATAATAGTTGTTCAAGAGTGTGTGTGTGTGTGTGTGTGTGTGTGTGTGTGTGTGTGTGTGTGTGTGTGTGTGTGTCTGTGTGCAGACTCGTCTCTTATCACTCTAAATCACATGTGTTATGTCAGAGGCATGGGATTACTAGTGGTATTATTCTGACACTGTCCGTGACTGTGGTTGGTTCTTTTAATGTTTTCCATGAGCCTCTACCTGTGTCCACCTTGCTGGAGACCTCTGATTAGAGTACACTCGTATTCAAGCATATCAGTTTGCAAAGCTTCATAGTATGAACCCTACACCAGTTGTATGTCAGATCCTTGATAGATGCCCTCTACATTATTCATGTAAGGATGCTTACCCCATCCCACACAGACATCCTCCCCATTGTTATGTCACCTTGTGTGACAGTCACATAAAACACATTTTCACTACACAGTCCCTACTGTACCCTATAGATATGTGATTGGTGTTGCTGCTACAAACCTCTTCCACTGACATGCCCTCATCTGTTGTACATCAGGTTGCTTCACCTGTCCTCCTTCTGTGTGTTCAATCCTACAATTCATCTGTGTGTCTCTATTCAATGCATGCACTTCTCCTGAGTGTCCATTTTACATGTCAGTCCATGTCCCATCACAGATCATTTATACAGCTTCAGTACAAAATGCCAGGAATATATCACCATACTCTGCAGTTTAGATACGGTGTCCTGTACTGTGTTAGTACCATATACTTCACATTCATAGCTCTCAACTGTCCAGATATTCTCAGGATGTCCAGATGTGTTCCTTATACAATTTGTAGCTTTCTGCCATATCAATGGGATAATGTCAGGACTTATGTGACTCAGTATTACATACATTTGAGCTCATACCTCTCAACTGTCCTGATTTGTGCAGAATGTCCAGTTTTTGTCTCATATTTTTGATCTTTTCTTCATAACATTTTGGTTTTCTGGCAAATCACTGGCATGTCACTGGGAACTGAAGTCAGAAAATAATGACAGACATTTGAGATTCAAACTTCATGCTCTTCAGTAAATTCATGCTACTGTAAAACCTATTATTCTATCAACTTTCTAGGTTTGTAAGACAATATTAGAATTTGTCCTTACTTTTGGCCTTTTGGCCAGATTTCTTGCTCTAACAGGTTGATAGGTATGTCTGAGTTTCATTCTATCAAATTTGTATGTGACATCTATGTAAAAAATGTCCCTATTTCTGGTTAACTGTCCCGCATTATGTTGGCTTTTGTGCAGATGTTTTGAAATAACAGATGGAAAGGAGTCTTTGAAGCCTTGGTGATCATTGTGCATTCCTTGCAAAACCGCGGGCTGTAAATACTCTTCTTTAAACAGAACTGCTATCTGCATTTGCTTACATGGTTTCCTGGCCAGCAACACTGTTGCCAGCTGTGAAACTTCGCTTAGATGTGGTGCGCAGCATAATTATGCATTGTGAGGTGGTGCACGCTACCGCTCACTGCGCACCACCACACACATGTAAACTCCACCTAGGCTTTGCACAGAGCCTACATGGAGTTTATTGAATCCTGGGGTTTGTCTTATTTTTAAAGCCTACTTTGTTAAAAAAAACACTTGACTATATCTTGAGACAAGGGCACTGATCTAGACATTCACAATATAAAAATAAGACAAAATATCTTAATTCTACATATAGTATAATCAATGCAATTTTACACTCCACACCCACCTCAACAGACCAAGATCACAGCATATTAACATTAAACTTGCTTTTGTCCAGCCTTTCTACTCTTGTTATACTGTAAAGTCTATATTTCTTGCAACTAAAAAGTACTTGTTTACTTTAATATATTTAACACATACAATATTCGTTGATTTTCCCACTTTTAATATACCCCTGAGTACACACTACACAAAACTACTTTACTATATATTTTCATTCTGGTTATGCTTCTTTCGTATTGGTGTGACAACTTCATTCCAGCTGAGCGGTTGTTTTTTTTAAATTTTTTGGATTTTACATAATATGCAGTTTATATCATGAAATGTTTTATACAAATACTAATAATAACAACATTTTTTTACTTACACTTACTGTTTTCCTCCTTTGTGCGTCCTTCTAAACATTAATGACAAAGTAGGGTAATACTTTACAGTCCACACACATGTTTAACAAAGTCAACAAAAATATCTCTTTGGCTTTTTTTTTCTTTTCTTAAATAATGTCATTGTGTAATAGCAATAACCCACTTCTGGGTGTGGGTAATGCTGGATTTACCCACGGTTGTCTTTGTTTGGCCACTCGGCTTCGCACTCGTGACCAAACTACACCAACCGTGGGTAAATCCAGCATTATCCACACCAAGATGTGGGTTACTGCTTAAATAATGCACACAAACCCCAAATTTAACTTTTTGTAAACTTTCACAAATAAATTTTCATATCTTGAAAACTGTACAACCTAGACATACAATGTTAGAACATTTTTGTTAACCAGACGTAAGCTTTCACATGACAAGACGTTCGACTAAGAGTACATGTTTACTGAGATATTTACAGAAACACGAAAACATGTACTTAATTGTATAATTAGCAAAACAAATAATATTGGAAGTCTCTCAAGATATGCAACTTAGAGTGCAAATAGCAAAAACAGTTTTCTTCAACAATTACTTATTTATTTATTTCATTTGACATTTGTTCACTGGGTTAGTCCGAATGAGCCAGAGCCCTTTTTCAGTGGAGGTCCAGGTAGAAAAGCTCCACACAAGTATTATAAACATATAGAACAGTAAATTTAAAGTTATAGTAAAATATAAAAAAGCATAATCTAATAATGTAATAAAACCAGGCAACAAGTTGCTTGCAGTAAAAGGTAAACGCTCCTAATTCAGACGACAGTGTATCATAAATAAATTAACCACAAAAAGGAGCGAAATGGCTTTGCAGTAAAAAATCCAGTTCCCAATGTAAAATAACAAAAACAAAAACAGCAAACCTCTATTTCCAAAGTAAAACAGCTTTTTCAGCTCATAAAAGTAGTATGCTGCAAAGTAAAGCAAGTGTAGCTGGTTCTTCAACCCAAAAAGAATCGCACAAAAGTATAATCCAAACGAGAACTTTAATAGCTAGCTAGAGTTAAGCGCTTTCACCAAATGGCTTTTTCAAAACTACTATTATTATTATTAAAGTTCTCGTTTGGATTATACTTTTGTGCGATTCTTTTTGGGTTGAAGAACCAGCTACACTTGCTTTACTTTGCAGCATACTACTTTTATGAGCTGAAAAAGCTGTTTTACTTTGGAAATAGAGGTTTGCTGTTTTTGTTTTTGTTATTTTACATTGGGAACTGGATTTTTTACTGCAAAGCCATTTCGCTCCTTTTTGTGGTTAATTTATAATCTAATAATGACATACATTATTTACACATCAGACATTATATACAAATGTATAACAATGAATCAAGCAGTACAATCACTGTAATTGAGTGTCAAGTACATATTCAAGGTATACCCACCAAGGAACAAGAGTAATTGATATATGGTTTACTTAAGTATATCTCAGATAAGTGTAGTTTTGTAGGATTCAGTACCTAAGGATTCATTTAATGCCATTCATGCAACAGTTTGCAAGTCAGTCGTTTTTTGAAGTATGAAGTACATATGGAAATTTTGCTTATTTTCATAATTACTAGCAAACAACCAGCAATATGTATAAACCAGCACTGACAGTGAATTGTCCTGTCAACCATAATGGTGTTTCACAACATACACCTAAATAACCTTTAGGTCTCTCAGTTATGAAAATATGAATAATAAGTGGTAAACAAAGATTAATTTCTTCACTGCAGGACATGAAAAAGCACACACTGCACAAACAGATTTTATATGGCATGGTGCTGCACAAAGGTATGTACTTTGTTTAACATAAAAAGTAGAAACATGAAGAGGGAATAAGCAGAACTTATTCCTGCTACTTGTAACTTTGGAGGACTACCACCAGAGGGACCTATCTCCATTAGCAATGGAAGAGGAACCACCCCTGAACAGCAAGATTGGTTGAACACTGTTTAAAAGTTTTGCCTTGATGAGAGTGAATAAATGATCTGAAGGAGGTTTTACCAAAAGTGCTTATCCTACGTTCTCTTCATTTGTTTTGTCTTTTACGAGTTTTATTAAATCACAGACTTTATCGTGTCTATGGTGGTACATCTGCATCGTTTTCTACTTTGGTTCTTTTTGGTAAGACTACCTTCAGCAGTGTGTACTTATTTTTTGTTTCATCTCTAAAACCTCAACAAACAAAACTCATGGGATCAGGTATCAATACCAGCCAGGGCTAGAGAAGGAGCCAGCTGCCATTCAAATCATCGGGTCATCTCTGGCTAGGAACAGGAACATTTCATGTACCATCAAGGTCCTAAATACACAAGATCCTGCCCTTCACCACCACTACTGGATATCAAGAAGGATTTGTCCCTGAACCTGGAGTGAGATATGGAATAACTGAGATAGTACCACACATGACACAAAGGGGAGAAGTCCACCACAACATCATTCCCTCCCTGCTGCACTGAGCAAAAGAAGGGGGGCAGTGTTCTCATATGTGGAAGAAGGGCCAGTCTGAGAGTGCCCCATCTCCATTAGACTTGGACTAGAAAGTATTAAAGTGTTTTCTTGTCATTTTCTGTAATTCTCTACTTCTAACACCTTTCCCCTCACCCTCCTTGCAATACTAGATACATCCAGCAAATGTTTTTTTGCATATCCTTACAGCTAGTAACCTGATGTGTGTGTGTGTGTGTGTGTGCCTTCTGTGGAAGGGTGGGTGCCGGCCTGGCAACGCGACACTGTAAAACTCCACTGCCAATCATTAGCGGACAGATGATCCGCTCTGGCAACCCCTAACCGGGAAAAGCCGAAAGAAGAAGACCGCATTCCCTTTATCTACACTATATCTCTTCTTTACTTCTGTGGCAGTCATTTCTGTCTTTTCCTCATGGCCAGTAAGTTGTTATTGCTGTTCTAATTCCAGCTACAAATACTATTATTTGTATGTAAAGTGTATGAATATTTATTTATTTTGTGGGTCACTGCACTGAGTAATTAGATGACTGCTGTTATGACACACTGAGTACTGTACTAGCTCCTTCTACTCTGAATCAGAGTATTGGAATGCATTCCGCTATACTATAACACTACAGGTGCTGTGTGGTTGTTAATATCACCATTTATAGATTGGGGTGAAGTTATACTGATCTTACATTTTATTATATATTTATATGTGACATATGCCACACCTGCATGTATATGACAATGTACAATTGAACTCTGACTGTTTTCCAGCTGTGTTTTTTTTCTTGTTCCTTTCACTGTACACTAGCATTCTGCTTCTAGCAGTGTCTTTGACTCTTTACGTTAGAAACTAGCATCTTAACTGCTCTTTTTTATCACATTTATCTTTAGGTAACTTTAACAGTCTGGGCTTTTAATTTACAACAATAAAGAAGGCATTGCACATCTACTACTGAACCCCTTGACTAAAACATTCTACTTTCCCTTTCAACCTATAAAAGGCATACAAAGTAGCAAATACAACATAACTCTGCTGTATTTATTATTAATTAGTAGCCGAGTTTGCAGTACCAGTAAAGTTACTTGTTACAAATGCTTACATTTTCTTCTCAGTTAATTGTTTGTAAAACCAACTACGTCAGTTCATGCTAAGGAAACATCAGTAACTGCCCCCTCCCCCTTAACAGTTTATCTATTGTTAACCAATTTAATTTGGGCTAAGAATGAGTTTGAATGTTCCCAACTAATAGCTAAGCATTTTTTGCCCATAATTAGCAATGTACATGACTTCACATGGGTCTCTTTAACCATTAATTGTGCTAAAGTTGCATGGATAGATTGACTGCCTCCTGCTACTGTGATGGTTTATCTCTACCCACGTTGCTCCCCTCCCACTTCCTGGACCCTTACATTTATTCCCTCTTAACTCTTCCCACATTTTAGTACATACTACCCACCTCTTAAAGGCATGTACATTAAAAACCCTCTTCCAGTTTCAATCCTCTGTCAATTCCTGTCACAGCCAATGTCACAGACTAAAAACCTTCTTTACAGACATTCTCAACTCACTTTTTTCCATACACACTCCTTCTTAGCAACACCTTTATGCATCCATTCACAGACATATAAATTATAATATATATCAACAATTAGACTCCCACACACATAAATACGGTATCAATATCACAAAAACACATTTTTTAGATATTCATATAACTACTTATAGGCACTACTTTGGACTATTATCCTTCTCATCAATACCCATTTTTGTCTCCTCCATCAACTATACACTACTCACTTCTTCACCTCCCCCTTCCAACAAACTCATACCATACAGCTTTCTGCAAACAACCTAACTAGTCTTCATTACCTTAACTATCACTTCTTCACCTCCCCCTTCCAACAAACTCATACCATACAGCTTTCTGCAAACAACCTAACTAGTCTTCATTACCTTAACTATCACTATAGCACCCTACAAGCAAGTCACCACCCTTTACCCATCTCTTTCTCTACATTTCTCATAACACTCCTTTCATTAATATACCACACAGCCATCATCTTAACAAACCTCTACCTCCTTCAACTTACCATCTAAACTCTCCGCAGCTCAACTCACAATGACAGTAAGTCAGTTGCTGCTGTTTTGTACACTCAATACACTACCTCATCTTACTGACTACCATTATATTCCCACATCATATCCCAATTCCATCTCAAACACACACACATTACATCACAAAACCTTTTTTCTCTCCCTGTCTCTCATTCTCTGTACCAATATAAATACTCCAATCTGTTTTCTTGTAGATATATTAAAGTTAAGAATATCAATTTTTCAGCAGTAATGAAAGTCAGATACAAACACAAATGGCTCCATTCCGCTGCTCACCCCATCTTCATCCTAAAACTTAGTGGAGATATTCACCCTCACCTCGGACCTACACATCAACTACCAACCATGGCCAACCCATTACTTTCAAATGTATTAAACACAATTTTCCCATCACGTAATGAATCTAACTAATTCTTTTCAACATTAACCTCAGAAGTATCTGCAACAAAATTCATGACAGCCATGCACGTGTATATTGCTATTATTTATAAAAAAAATTCAGAGCCCAGTTAAGTGTCCCCAAATTTTATAATGCTGAACTTCTTTTTCCTCAAAAATGTTTTATTTTTCAAATACAGTTGAATAAATTCCATAGTATTTGTATATAACGTCTTAATAACTATGTACGCTACTTACATCAGCCTGACACTATAGCAGAGCTCAATATATACAATTACTTTATAGGTATAACAATCCAGTTATCAGAGTGTATCTGTTCAGTTATTGTAAAGTGTCAATCAATGATACAACTTTTCCCCATGGATTGTTAATAAATGGCTTAGGATGAATCCTTAATTCTTTAATTTTAATTTCTAACAATGCTGTGGTCTTCAGTAGGCTGTAGAAGTCTTCCAAAGTCAGTATTGTGTTTGTATTCCATCTTCTTGTTATACATTTCCTTGAGATTCCAAGTACTGTCCATGCTAGATGCAACTTGACGAGTTTGTGTTTGCTACTTCTACTACTATTGTCTGATCTGATTAATATACAGTGATTAACTAGAAATATATGGACTGAAAATCTTCCACACAGAGAAGTTTCTTACACTGTTTTGTTTTTAGACCCACTACACTTTAGTGGGTTGTTTTGAGACTTCGGGGATACCACGGAGATTACTTGTTTTTTGAAATTCTGTATTTAAGTGCTCTAGACGTTTGGCCCACATAAAAAACTGAGCACTGACAAGTGGCCAAATATATAACCCAATCTGAACTGCAGTTTGTGAAGAAGGAAGTGTCATAAACAATACTTGTGTTTTTACTGGTGAAGCTGTTGGTTTTTAATAATCTACTACAATGCGTACAAAGTCCACATGGGTAACATCCTGTAGTAATTTGTCCCTGAACGGTACTCTGCAATTTCACCTTAGGTTGATATCATCCTTGTTTATAATGGTTAAAGAGGGACGCCAAGTTCCTGCCATTCCTAAAGGAAAATAGGCAATCTGCTCCCAATAATTCCGAGAGCCTATTATCTGCCTTAAGGATGTTCCAGTTGGATTGTAGACTATCAATAAGTGCCCCAACATTTCTTCCATAAGTAGTCACTATTCTAGGATAACCAGTACTTCTACCTTGTTTGATATTGTAAAAGTGCTGCCCTATCCATAATATTGACAGCATTCCTGGCCTGCATGATATGTCTTGGTTTATAGCCCCTCTCCCTGAATCTCTTGGTCAAGTCATCCCTGTAATGCATATAGGTATCATCCTGTGAGCATATTCGTTTCACCCTCATATATTGTGACTTAGGAATATTTCTACATATATGGGGGAGAAGAAAGCTGGAGGCATGGAGAAGGGAATTATACTCAGGGAATTTACAGTAGACTTCCATTGTAAGAGTATTATCTGAAGCCCTGCTTACCACTACGTCCAAAAAAGTGATATTTTTATGGTAGTTCACCGTAAATTCAATTCCCCATTTGTTTTCATTTAAGTATTCCACAAACTCCATCAGATGTTCCTCGTCTGATCTCCATATCATCCAGAAATCATCCAAATATCTTTTCCAGATATCTATTTGATCAAGGTACAAGTTATGGGAACAGTCATATATAATCTGCTCTTCTATATATGCCATAAATACATCTGCATATATAGGAGCAAATGATGCCCCCATAGCTGTACCCTTGACATGTAGATAGCAAATGTTGTGATAGAAAAAGACATTCTTCATTAATACATGCTCAGTCAGGCCCAGAAGCAGTGTGTTGAAACCACGTGGATACAGTTCTGACCTGTATAGCCAATATTCCAATGCCTGGATACCAGCCCAATGAGGAATATTAGTATAAAGGGCTTTGACATCCAGGGTACAAAGTATCCATTCATCCTCCATTTGCATCTCAGAGATGACCTGCAAGAACTCAGTTGTATCTTTCAGATGGGCTCTCACCAATTTTAGTAAAGGTTTTAGATACTTAGTCAGATACTGGGAGAGGGGCTCGGTCATAGAACCTCTACCAGACACTATTGGCCGGCCAGGAGGATTATGTAAGTTCCTATGTATTTTAGGTAGAAAGTACACATATTGATTATTAGGATCCAGAATAGTGAGTTGTTTTTTTGACATTATCAGTGATAATTCCTTCTTCAACAGCCAATGATAAAAAATCATCTATTTGTTTTTGAAACGGTTTAGTAGGATTATATGTCAGTCGCACATAATATCTATTACCATCAAGCTGATTTTTGGCCTCCTTATCATACTGCTCCCAGTTTTGCACCACCACAGCTCCACCTTTATCAGCTATCAAGATCACTGTCTCGTGATTGTCAGCTAGCTTAGTAATAATATTCATCTCCTGTGTAGTTACATTACTTGCTTTGATATGACTATTCCAAGAATTGAAGTGGAGGTCCCTAAGTGTAGAGTTTTGAAATGCTTGAACACTTGGGTGCATTGGAGGTGAAAATGTAGATTTGTGATATCTAAACTGTTCAAGAGCATCAGTATGACCTTTATCATAGAAGAACAGTTTTAAATTAAGTGTCCTACAGAACTCAACTACATCTCTAACAAAATAATCTTCAGAAATAAAACCACCAGGTATATATGAAAGACCTTTATTCAAGATACTTATTTCCAAGGAGGAGAGGGGGTAGGATGAATTATTCAGTACATTTTCTACTGGTGTTTCTGTACAAACTTCCATAATAGACCCTCCATATTCACTACGCTTTCTATGTTTTCTACCCCCTCCTCCTTTTTGGTTTAAATCTTCCAAATTACTGGAATTCCTCCTCTTTTGTGTTCGTGAGCCTGTGGATATCATAGTTTCAACCTCATACCCAGAAGAGGAATCATCCCCTGATGTATCAGATGCTTTTTTAAGTATTGATCTGGTTTGTTTCCTTTTTACCAGGTTCCTGTATGATTGTGAAAACCTAACATGCTTACTACTGTCCCTAGAAAAAGAGTCCCTGTTCATAGTCTGTTACATCCCTAAGGATTTTTTTTCTGTTTTCTTTCCTTGAGTTGTGTTTCCAAATTAGTCAATTCAGTGCTTAGTTTCTTAAGACATAAAGAATAAGTGGGCTGTCCCTCAAATTCCTTAGCTTGTTCGCTTAACTTAGTGATGGCAACAATTTCTGTATCTATAGTTCTGTCATGAAAACCCATCAGTATCTCCACAAATTGCATTGTAGTTTTTGCTGTGCCTCCTTCCATTGCTGAAGTAGGGCCTGGTCAGGATTACTCACCATTGGTTGGGTTCTAACTCGCAAGCCTCTGGGTGTTACCCCTTTAACTGTATAGGCTTTGAACAATTTGTAATTCCATACATTGTTCCTAAGGGAACGCATATGTTTAGTTAAAGTGGCAAACACACCTCACATGTATCACTACTATTGACCGGTGTGGTCCCATTATCTAAATTGGAATCCATCCCAGTGCCAAAAATTGCCAAGTCCTCACGATCGCAGGATAATCCATTAATCAAATTTGAAATCTCCATAATGATTGAGCATCAAAAGAAATATATAATGTGTACCCAGATCTGACAATATAGTGGACAATATCAACCCCTGGTGACTTGCCAGGACGATATCAGCCTAGGCTTACCAATTAGATCTGATCCTGTATTTTCTAAGGATCATAAATCATCCCCACAGATATATACCAACAGTTCCTAAATAGCCCCGCTGACTTCTACTTCCTCTCTACCAGTGTTGAGTCCACTATAACTGACGTCCAAGTGATCAAATCATATAGTCATTGCTCATAGTGATCCTCCTTTCAAAATGGACATCAACCCCCCCCGCATTCAGATATGATGCAAAAATAATAATTTATTAATCTTAGCACTAGTAGGCAGATGGATAGCCTAGGTATAGAGCCAGACTGGTCAAGGGAATTAATCCTATGTGGGTGAGCTGATAGTCAATAGATGAATCAGCTACAGTAAAGACTAATTAGTCTCTAGTGATTATAATAGTAGTAGTATCCTCAAAAGCTCTATATATGGATCCCAGTATCCGCAAAACTGCAAAGAATTGAGAAATAGTGTCAACACAACTCATATGGAGCCAGCTGACCAGGAATACATCAGGTGCCTAGCCATATATCTTAATATGCATTAGTAGTTAGATGATCACTTCAGTATTAATAGTCGTGAATTATAATCCTAGTCCTATAATATATATAAAAAGATTTCATCACCTGATATTTGAATCTATTAGGATACCTAATAGCAAGGTACAGATTTCCTGTCTTGGTTGATAACCCATCAACATATGGTCCTCTTATGTATTAATTTCCAATCATTTAGATATTCAGAATATTTAGACATGTCGTTATTTCTTGCCTTAGGTCTTAACTGTCATCATTCTACATATCCTACCCCACAAGTATGTTTTAGATGTCCAAATATTAGTCCCAGTACCAATATTGGTCCACTTTACATACTTATGTAAGTATTGTAACTAGAATGTTTAGTTCAAAGCTATTAATATGAACATTAAAATATTAAACATCACCTCCTACCCTGCCGGGCGTATAGAATTCAGTCCACTAGTCAAATTTCAAATGTCCCCAAATCCAAAAAATTTTTCCTTCTTATTAGGTGGACATATAACAGAGTAGGGAAATCTCCACCCGTCTTAACTGTTAATTTCCTTATATTTGTACAAATTCAAAGAAAGGCACTTGTTAAATAGACAGCTCATAATTATAATTTACTAGCACTAATAGGATTCAATAATAGATAGCTAGATACCCTACCTAACTCAGTAGAACATACCAACAAGTGCTCAATATAATGAAGAACAGATAGAAAATAATCCCATTCCCATTCAGAAACACATCCCTCTGCTCAAAATACAGGTGCTAACCTATCAAGGTTGGTGTAACAATATTGATATTTAGTATATAACACATAACAATATAGAAATGCCTATATCTACTAAGGCTATTGTTCAAATATAATACATACATAAGCCCAAAGCAGTCTACTTTAAGGCAAAGCATAAATGTTTCCATTAAAAAAGGACCGTAACTTTGCCCTATGGTATTTACGTACACAAGCACATGGAGTCCACAATATATAAAAAATGTATATGCAAACAGATATTCAATGCAATAGGTCCATCCCAATACTTATGACATTACTGTGTCAAGTTATAATAGTCCCAACCATGTGAGACTTTATTGTGCAAACAGATAACAAACAGCTTAGCTTTTAAATACGGCACACCCGTTAAAATGGCGTATAAAATAACACACCATAAAATATCAGGCCAATGAAATAGAAAATGCCATATATCCAATCCGGTACATGTTATGTTCCTCTAACAGTCTAATAATCCCAAACTAATGTGACTTTACTGTTCCAACATAAGAAATATAGCATCCTAATACAGCGCACCCATAAACAGGTGTCTGTTATAGTCCACCCTTAGTTATCAATGAGCTGAAATAACGACTGCATCATATGAAAAAAACAAATCCTATGATAAAGTACCCAAAAGTATGTATACGCCAAACTGTGGTTAAACAAACTAAGTTGCACATGCCCAGTTGGTATATCATATGGACCCTATGCCATTTTAATATTAGCTGACTCCGTGCTTGTGTATTCATTGTGTATTAATTCAACAATGTACTTCTATCAAAAGGAGACATACCATCAGATGTGATAAGAAATTATAATATGCCCATACAAAAAAATGTAAATAGTTATGCTAAAGCAGATAGACTGTAATCATGACAAGTATTAATACATAAGCAAATAGTCCCGATGAAAATGTCTCATCAGTAGTAGACAGAATAATGTCCCGTTGTTCATGAAAGCCTGCCGACTACGGAATAGTGCTCCAAACAGCAAAGGGTGACTTTTAGTACTTTGATTATGTCTATTAACAGCTTATTTTTGATTCTTGTGTGCTTGGAAAACTAAATGTAAGTGACGGCTGGATGGCTACTACTTTTTTATGGCGTGTATCGTAACATCAGTAAGGTTGCCTTCAAACATTTGAGCCTGCTAACCATGGAACAGTATTTCGAAAAGCAAAGAGTGATTTCAAGAACTTCAATTATGTTCATTAACAGTGTACTTTTGTTAGGGTGTGCTTGAAAAACTGGGTGTAAGTGTCCGCTGGATTGCTGCTTTACGTTTTCTAAGTCATGAATCATTAATCGGCCAAAAAATTTTCCATGAACAATGGGACATTATTCTGTCTACTACTGATGAGACATTTTCATCGGGACTATTTGTTTATGTATTAATACTTGTCATGATTACAGTCTATCTGCTTTAGCATAACTATTTACATTTTTTTGTATGAGCATATTATTATTTCTTATCACATCTGATGGTATGTCTACTTTTGATAGAAGTACATTGTTGAGTTAATACACAATGAATACACAAGTACGGAGTTAGCTAATATTAAAATGGCATTGGGTCCATATGATATACCAATTGGGCATGTGCAACTTACAGTTTGTTTAGCCACAGTTTGGCGTATACATACTTTTGGGTACTTTATCATAGGATTTGTTTTTTTCATATGACACAGTCGTTATTTCAGCTCATTGATAACTAAGGGCAAACTATAACAGACACCTGTTTATGGGTGCACTGTATTAGGATGCTATATTCCTTATGTTGGAACAGTAAAATCACATTAGTTTGGGATTATTAGTAGTATTAGAGGAACATAACATGTACCGGATTGGATATATGGCATTTTCTATTTCACTGGCCTGATTTTATGGCATGTTATTTTATATGCCATTTTAACGGGTGTGCCACATTTAAAAGCTAAGCTGTTTCTTATCTGTTTGCACAGTAAAGTCTCACATGGTCGGGACTACTATAACTTGACATAGTAATGTCATAAGTATTGGGATGGACCTATTGCATTGAATATCTGTTTGCATACACATTTTTTATATATTGCGGACTCCTTGTGCTTGTGTAAGGAAATACCAGAGGGCAAAGTTACGGTCCTTTTGTAATGGAAACATTTACACTTTGCCTTAAAATAGACTGCTTTGGGCTTATGAATGTATTATATTTGAATAATAGCCTTAGTAGATATAGGCATTTCTATATTGTTATGTGTTATATACTAAATATCAATATTGTTACACCAACCCCGATAGGTTAGCACCTATATTTTGAGCTGTGGGATGTATTCTGTATTTCTGAATGGGGAAGAGGTTATTTTCTATCTGTTCTTCATTATATTGAGCACTTGTTGGTATGTTCTACAGAGTTAGGCAGAGCATCTATCACGGAGTCCTATTAGTAGTTCTAGTAAATTATAATTATGAGCTGTCTATTTAACAAGTGCCTTTCTTTGAATTTGTACAAATATAAGGAAATTAACAGTTAAGACGGGTGGAGATTTTTCTACTCTGTTATATGTCCACCTAATAAGAAGGAAAAATTTTTGGGGATTTGGGGACATTTCAAATTTGACTAGTGGATTGAATTCTATACACCCGGCAGGGTAGGAGGTGATGTTTAATATATTAAATTTTATATTAATAGCTTTGAACTAAACATTCTGGTTACAATACTTACATAAGTATGTAAAGTGGACCAATATTGATATTGGGACTAATATTTGGACATCTAAAACATACTTGTGGAGTAGGATATGTAGAATGATGACAGTTAAGACCTAAGGCAAGAAATAACGAAATGTCTAAATATTCTGAATATCTAAATGATTGGAAATTAATACATAGGAGGACCATATGTTGATGGGTTATCAACCAAGACAGGTAATCTGTACCTTGCTATTAGGTATCCTAATAGATTCAAATAGCAGGTAGTGAAATATTTTTATATGTATTATAGAAGTAGGATTATTATTCATAACTATTAATATTGAAGGGGTCATCTAACTACTAATGCATATTAAGATATATGGCTGGGCACCTAATGTATTCCTGGTCAGTAGGCTCCATACGAGTTAAGTGTTCACACTATTTTTCAATTTTTTGTAGTTTTGTGGATGCTGGGATCTATATATAGAGTTTTTGAGGATACTACTACTATTAAAATCACTAGAGACGTCTT
Source organism: Protopterus annectens (assembly GCF_019279795.1). NCBI lineage: Eukaryota > Metazoa > Chordata > Ceratodontiformes > Protopteridae > Protopterus > Protopterus annectens. Next base: position 1,429,196,902 of record NC_056735.1, on the reverse strand, counting down.
CTTCTTTCGGCTTTTCCCGGTTAGGGGTCGCCACAGTGGATCACCTGTCGGCTCATGATTGGCAGTGGGGTTTTACAGTGTCAAGTTGCCAGCCCGGCGCCCGACCTTCTACAGAAGGCACACACACGCACTCACACCTAGGGCCAATTTAAAGTGTCCAATCCACCTGAAGCATGTCTTTGGGATGTGGGAGTAAACCGGAGCACCCGGAGGAAACCCACATGACCACAGGGAGGACATGCAGACTCTGCGCAGAAGGCACCCCAGCCGAGGATCGAACCGGAGAACCTCTTGCTGTGAGGCATTAGTCTTTACTGTAGCTGATTCATCTATTGGCTATCAGCTCACCCAAATAGAATTAATTCCATTGACCGGTCTGGCTCTATACCTAGCTATCCATCTGCCTACTAGTGCTAAGATTAATAAATTATTATTTTTTCATCATATCTGAATGCGGGGGGGGGAGGTTGATGTCTATTTTGAAAGGAGGATCACTATGAGTAATGACTATATGATTTGATCACTTGGACGTCAGTTATAGTGGACTCAACACTGGTAGAGAGGAAGTAGAACTCAGCGGGACTATTTAGGAACTGTTGGTATATATCTGTAGGGATGATTTATGATCCTTAGAAAATACAGGATCGGATCTAAGTGGTAAGCCTAGGCTGATATTGTCCTGGCAAGTCACCAGGGGTTGATATTGTCCACTATATTGTCAGATCTGGGTACACATTATATATTTCTTTTGATGCTCATTCATTATGGAGATTTCAAATTTGATTAAGGGACCATCCGCCGATCATGAGGACTTGGTCATTTTTGGCACTGGGAAGGATTCCAATTTAGATAATGGGGCCACACCGGTCAATAGGAGTGATACATGTGAGGCTGTGTTTGCCACTTTAACTAAACATATGCGTTCCCTTAGGAACAATGTATGGAATTACAAATTGTTCAAAGCCTATACAGTTAAAGGGGTAACACCCAGAGGCTTGCGAGTTAGAACCCAACCAATGGTGAGTAATTCTGACCAGGCACTACTTCAGCAATGGAAGGAGGCAAAGGAAAATACTACAATGCAATTTGTGGAGATACTGATAGGTTTTCATGACAGAACTATAGATACAGAAATTGTTGCAATCACTAAGTTAAGCAAACAAGCTAAGGAATTTGAGGGATAGCCCACTTATTCTTTATGCCTTAAGAAACTAAGCATTGAACTGACTAATTTGTAAACACAACTCAAGGAAGAAAAAATAAAAAAATCCTTAGGGATGTAACAGACTATGAACAGGGGGACCCTTTTTCTAGGGACAGTAGTAAGCATGTTAGGTTTTCACAATCATATAGGAACCCGGTAAAAAGGAAACGAACTAGCTCAATACTTAAAAAAGCATATGATACATCAGGGGATGATTCCTCTTCTGGGTATGAGGTTGAAACTATGGTATCCACAGGCTCACCAGTACAAAAGAGGAGGAATTCCAATAATTTGGAAGATTTAAACCAAAAAGGAGGGGAGGGGTAGAAAACATAGAAAGTGTAGTGACTATTGAGGGTCTATTATGGAAGTTTGTACAGAAACACCAGTAGAAAATGTACTGAATATTTCATCCTACCCCTCTACTCCTTGGAAATAAGTATCTTGAATAAAGGTCTTTCATATATACCTGATGGTTTTGATCAGTTTAGATATCACAAATCTACATTTTCACCTCCAATGAACCCAAATGTTCAAGGATTTCAAAACTCTACACTTAGGGACCTCCACTTCACTTCTTGGAATAGTCATATCAAAGCAAGTAATATAACTACACAGGAGATGAATATTATTTCTAAGCTAGCTGACAAACACGAGACAGTGATCTTGACAGCTGATAAAGGTGGAGCTGTGGTGGTGCAAAACTGGGAGCAGTATGATAAGGAGGCCAAAAATCAGCTTGCTGATAATAGATGTTATGTGTGACTGACATATAACCCTACTAAACAGTTTCAAAAACAAATAGATGATTTTTTATCATTGGCTGTTGAAGAAGGAATTATCACTGATAATGTCAAAAAATAACTCACTATTCTGGATCCTAAAAATCAATACATGTACTTTCTACCTAAAATACATAAGAACTTGCAGAACCCTCCTGGCCAGCCAATAGTGTCCGGTAGAGGCTCTATGACCGAGCCCCTCTCCCAGTATCTGACTAAGCATCTAAAACCTTTACTAAAATGGGTGAGAGCCCATCTGAAAGATACAACTGAGTTCTTGCAGGTCATCTCTGAGATGCAAATGGAGGATGAATGGATACTTTGTACCCTGGATGTCAAAGCCCTTTATACTAATATTCCTCACTGGGATGGTATCCAGGCGTTGGAATACTAGTTATACAGGTCAGAATTGTATACACTTGGTTTCAACACACTGCTTCTGGGCCTGACTGAGCATGTATTAATGAAGAATATATTTTTCTATCACAACATTTGCTATTGACAAATCAAGTGTACAGCTATGGCGGCGTCATTTGCTCCTATATATGCAGACATATTTATGGCATATATAGAAGAGCAGATTATATATGATGTTCCCATAACTTGTACCTTGATCAAATAGATATCTGGAAAAGATATTTGGATGACTGCTGGATGGTATGGAGATCGGATGAGGAACATCTGATGGAGTTTGTGGAATACTTAAATGAAAACAAATGGGGAATTGAATTTATGGTGAACTACTATAAAAATAATATCACTTTTTTTCCCATAACTTGTACCTTGATCAAATAGATATCTGGAAAAGATATTTGGATGACTGCTGGATGGTATGGAGATCGGATGAGGAACATCTGATGGAGTTTGTGGAATACTTAAATGAAAACAAATGGGGAATTGAATTTATGGTGAACTACTATAAAATAATATCACTTTTTTGGACGTAGTTGTAAGCAGGACTTCAGATAATACTCTGACAACACAGGTTTACCGTAAATTCCCGGAGTATAATTCCCTTCTCCATGCCTCCAGCTTTCATCACCCCCCCATATATGTAGAAATATTCCTAAGTCACACTATATGAGGGTGAAACGAATATGCTCACAGGACGATACTTATATGCATTACAGGGATGACTTGACCAAGAGATTCAGGGAGAGGGGCTATAAACCAGGACATATCATGCAGGCCAGGAATGCTGTCAATAGTATGGATAGGGCAGCACTTTTAAAATATCATGATAAACAAGGTGGAAGTACTGGCTATCCTAGATTAGTGACTACTTATGGAGAAAATGTTGGGGTACTTACTGATAATGTACAATCCAACTGGAATATCCTTAAGGCAGATAATAGGCTCTCAGAATTATTGGGAGCAGATTGCCTGTTTTCCTTTAGAAATGGCAGGAACTTGGCATCCCTCTTTAACCATTATAAACAAGGAGGATATCAACCTAAATTGAATTTGCAGAGTACCATTCAGGAACAAATTGCTATAGGATGTTACCCATGTGGACATTGTACGCATTGTAGTGGATTATTAAAAACCAACAGCTTCACCAGTAAAAACACAAGTATAGTTTATGACATTTCCTTCTTCGCGAACTGCAGTTCAGATTGGGTTATATATTTGGCCACTTGTCAGTGCTCAGCTTTTTATGTGGGCCAAACGTCTAGAGCACTTAAATACAGAATTTCAGAACATATCAGTGAAATTAAAAACAAGAAACATACAAACGCTCTATATAAATATACTGATATCCACCAAACAGCCTCTTTTCATTTTATAATTATTGGCAAAATTTTGGGTATGAAACATAATAAATCTGGATGGCATGAGTTATTGAATGCCAAAGAGAGAAAATAGATCATTAAACTGGGAGGGCTTTTTCCTCCAGGATTAAATGAACACCTGTAATTGGTTTACTGGCTAGTGACACGGTATATAAATGTGTGCTTTTTTATGGGTCTAACATCAACTTTTTAAAACGTTGAATGTTCTAATATCGACCCCTATTCAGCGAACGTTGACAATATTGAACATGCAGAAGAGCAAATTTTTTCCTAGGGAAAAAAAGTCGCTGTTCGACACACATACACACAACACAAGCACACCAAACAAACAGCAATCCACACATATACACCTAAAATCCTACGTCTAACCCTACACTAAACTGTACGTACACCACTAGCTATCCACTTACCTTAACCCAAACCCTAACCCCAAGTTCCGTCACTATTGCACACTCACCTCACCCATTCCCTAACCCAACGACCCCGCCCTAACCCTCACTTCCACACAATCGCACACTTACCTGACCTGCGCCCTAACCCTCACGTCCACATAATCGCACACTTACCTGATCCTGACCCGTAACTTTCCACCACAGTGCTGAAAATAGCGAAGCCACAGGAACGGCCAACCAAATTCCTTCCCTAGGAAGAAATTCGGTGTTCTGCAGCTTCGCTATTTTCAGCATTCACTGAATAGGGGTCAATATTAGTACATTCGAAGTTGTGAAACTTCGATGTTTTAATATAGACCCCTTTTTTATTGCATCTTTACACTGATGAAGGCTCAGTGAATTTTAAGCAGAAACCGGTTTGTAATTTTTGTATACTGAAGTTAATTTTAAGAGAGTCAAAAAATGTGATTCCAATCTGCATTGTGTATTTGCTCACACCTCCAACATATTCCCTTTGAGGAAGAATTAAGAATGCTCTGTGCAAGCATTTCCAATTAAAAAATTTCCAGTATTGTGTAAAACATGTATGTTTTATTGATAATAAAATATTTGATATAATTTCTTCAGTTAGCTGTAATGAGTGCCCATTTGTTATATAATTCCAATATGACGATTTGGGTGTTCTTTTATAATTTATCAATATCTTGTAAAATTTCAAAATACTATTTCCCATGTCATAATCATTATATATGATTCCATAATGGTATTTTGTAAGTTTAGGTATTTCTTTAAACGAAGAATTACTAATTATTCTGCATAAATCTTGTGAATACGTCAGAATGCTTAGCATAGCCAATCTTCTTGTGGAATTTTGTACATTGTTTCTATTGTTTGCATATCCAGAACTTTTAGTTCTTTGATACATTGAAACCAACAAACAAATCCTTTCTGTTCCCAGGAATTAATTATTTCTCTGTATATTTTATGTGGCTAGTTCTTTGTAACTATGAATGGTGTTAAAAGATCAAACCAGATTTTTAAATCTTCTTTCGGCTGCTCCCGTCAGGGGTCACCACAGCAGATCAACTGTTTCCATTTCTTCCTGTCCTCTGCATCTTGCTCTGTCACACCAACCACCTGCATGTCCTCTCTTACCACATCCATAAACCTTATCTTAGGCCTTCCTCTTTTCCTATTACCTGGCAGCTTCATCCTTAGCATCTTTTCCCCCTATATACCCTGCATCCCTCCTCAGCATATGTCCAAACCAACGTAATCTTGCCTCTCTGGCTTTGTCAACAAACCTTCCAACCTGGGCTGACCCTCTAATCTATTTATTCCTAATCCCGTCCATCCTCGTCACACCCAGTGCAAATCTTAACACCTTCAACTCTGCCACGGCAAGCTCTGACTCCTGCCTTTTCGTCAATGCCACTGTCTCCAACCCATATAACATAGCTGGTCTCACTACCCTCTTATAGACCTTCCCTTTCACTTTTACTGGTACTCGTCTGTCACAAATCACTCCTGACACTCTTCTCCATCCACATCATCCTGCCTGTACTCTCTTCTTCACCTCTCTTCCACACTCACCATTACTCTGAACTGTTGATCCCAAGTATTTAAACTCATCCACCTTCGCCACCTCTACTCCATGCATCCTCACCATTCCTCTATCCTCCCTCTCATTTACATACATATATTCTGTCTTAGTCCTGCTGACCTTCATTCCTCTTCTCTCTAGAGCATATCTCCACCTCTCCAGTGTCTCCTCCACCTGTTCCCTACTTACACTATAGATCACAATGTCATCTGCAAACATCATAGTCCACGGGGACTCCTGTCTGATCTCGTCTGTCAACCTGTCCATCACCATTACAAATAAGAAAGGGCTCAGAGCTGATCCTTAATGTAATCCCACCTCCACCTTAAACGCATCCTTCACTCCCACCGCAGACCTCACCGCTGTCACACTACCCTCATACATATCCTGTACCACTCTTACATACTTCTCTGACACTCCCGACTTCCTCATACAATACCACAACTTCACTCTAGGCATCCTGTCATATGCTTTCTCTAAATCCACAAAGACACAATGCAATTATATTTGCATTAATAATTTTCCTAAATGAGTCAATGTAATAATCATACGAGTTTTAGTGGGTTTAGTTATGTTACATTGCATACTAATACATAATATGTGCCATGGCAAATTGTTTTTAGCTGTTAATTGAAATTGTTTTTGTAAATCAAATTAATTTATCGATATTACAGTTAGTAATTCTTTCCATATTGCAGAATAATTTGGACTTATCCAATCTGTGATTGTTTTAGATATTGATACTTTTATATATGTTTCTATACCAGGAAAGTTTAATCCTCCCTGTTTCCATGGTCTGATATGATGTATTAAAGCTATTCTGTTTCTTTTGGGAAACCATAAAAATTTTATTGGGAATGAGTTTATTTCTTTGAATATATTCCTTTCTGTTAACAGCTGTACTGCCAAAGCTATACATAGAATCTTGGGTAGTAAAACAATTTTTATTAACTATAGTCTGTCTTCAAATGTTAATATTATTTTGTTCCACTTTTCCACAGAGATTTTAATTGTATTGATGATGTTATTGTAGTTTTTGAGCCTAATTCATTATTATCCTTGCATAACTCAATTCCTCAATATTTTAAGGTAGATTCTTGTTCCCCTAATATGTGATTTCCCTTCGTCTGTAATTATTTTCTTATTTAAAAATAAAAAATATATATTTTGATTTATTGCAATGGAGTCCTGATGTCCTGTAAAATGTGTCAATTAAAATATCTAATTCTTCTAATGTCTCTTTTGTACTGGATAATGTTAATAATATGTCATCAGCAAAGAGCATTACTTTAGAATTGTATTGTTCATAAACATCTACTCCTTTGATTTTTGTATTGTTACGTATTGAATCTGCCAATATTTCAATAGCCAAGCAAATAGAATCGGTGACATGGGACATCCTTGTTAAGTACCCTTTGTTATATGTATAGATTCATAGGTAAAAGGACCTAGCTTAACATACGCTAAATTATTTATATATAAATATATATTCTTTAGTAGGTGAACAAAGGAAGGAGGAAATTCAAATAACACCAGAATTTTGAATAAATGGTCGCAATTTAAAGAATCAAAGGCTTTCTCTATATCTAAGATAATTATGAGTATTTCTTTGTTTTCATTATTAGCATAATCTATAAGAGAAATTATCCTTTTAATACTGTCATGTGTGTGTCTATGATATATAAATCCGGTTTGATCATTATTTATTGTTTTGGATAGTGGTATTTTCATTCTGATAGTTAATATTCTCATAAATATCTTATAGTCATTATTTAATAAATGATATTGGTCTACATGAGGTACAGAGGTTTGGGATTTGTTTTCCTTTAAGACTGGTGTGATTAAGGAACATCTGGGTGGTATTAAAGCTTGTGACTGAAATTCTAATAGAGTTTTATGAAAGAGGGATAGTATCTTTGAAGGAAAAAGTTTAGATATTTCCACAATTATGCCATCTATACCTGGAGTTTTATTATTTTTACCCCCTTTTATTGTATCTGTAATTTCTTTGTAGGATATGGGTGCTTGCAGATCTAGTTTTAATTTTTGTGGTATTTTTTTTTATATGAGAACATTTTTCATCTAGATTTAATTGATAGATATGTATATTTTCTTTTTGGAAATGTTCCATATAGCGATTTCTGTAGGCATCAAGAACATCACCTATATCAGAGACATGTTTCCCTTTCTTTTCATGGAAGATACTTTTAATGTTATTAGCTTTTGATTGTATTTTGATTCTTGTGGATAAATTATGTAGATATTTGGGAGAAGTGGCCAAGGTAATAATTTTTAGTTTTTCTAAATCTAAACTAGTTTTATGTGTTAGAATTTAATTGTATTTACTGTTTAATACTTCTACTTTCTTTTTCATCTCCAAATGATTTTGACTTTTTCAGCTTTTACTGACAAAAGTTTGGATTGTAGATCTAATAATTCAGAATCCCATGCTCTGATTTTTTTATACCAAGTTAGGGTTTTACCATATATGTAAGCTTTTAATTAGTCCCACATCATTATTTTATTGATCTCTGTGATGTAATTAATATCTAAGAAGAACTGTAATTCAGATCATAACCAGGGTTTGAACTATTTAATTTCAGTTATATATGCTGGAATTCTGGAGTTAAAGATTGATTATTTTGAAGTTTTAGTATCAAGGAATTGTGATCTGAAAAGGGGCGGGGAGTGATTGAGAAATTAATGATTTTAAAGTGTAAGTCATGGGCAGCAAATATTTTATCTACTCTAGTTTGGGTACCAAATCTGTGATCTTGATGGGAAAACAACAAATATTTATCTTCTTTAAATATGAAAGTATCTACAAGATGAAATAAGTCTAACCACTTGTTTAAAGCTTTTGATACAGCAGATGTATGCAGCGGTCTTTTATTTGTAGTTTCAGAAATTTCAAATATACAGTTAAAATCTCTTCCTAACATTAAGTTGCCTTTATAATTACTGGAAATGAAATCCAAAATTTTTTTAACAGTTCCTACTCCAATGCCTGGGAACTAGTACAGACTGGCTAAGGTCCATATTCTGTTATTATATTTAACTATTACTAATGGCATAAGGCCTTCTTTATCTCCATACTTATAAATGATTTCTGGGTTAATCACATTTGTTTTCCATAAAATTGTTACCCCTTTTGTCTTGTCTTATAAGTGGATTGTCACTGAACTGCTCCCAACAGAAATGTGTACAAACACGGTGTCACCAATAAGTGCACAATACCTCTTCTTCTTTATAAAAAATGGATTTATTACAAGAGAACTGAGCCATAAAAACAGTGTTGAGCGCTTTCACCCACTACAATGTGGGCTTCTTCAGAACACTGTAAAAACAAACAAAACCTCCTTATATTTAAAACTTAGCGCCAAAAAGGAACCGGCATTTAAAGCCGTATACATGTTATACTCTCCATTATAATTAATATACTGTATCTGAAACATTGTGTGAACATGCATCCTACAAAACAATTAGTACTGAGCATCTCTTTTAAATTCACATCTACTTCATTACAGTAGAATTTAGTGTAACAATTCATATAAAGCACAGAGTTTGTTGCTAGTGCATTTCATAATATATAAAATCATCACATAAATAGAGAAATTACTGAAATCAACAAGACATACAACATACAATATATATGAAATCCTGTATATACATATTCATAAGATCTAATTCTATATGAGTTATTTGTTGTTCAGATGTCTTCCCTACTTAAACACCCCTGTACTCTATTGAATATACCATAACTAAGGTGTTATAAAAAAATCCTTAAAATGCTTAAAAAACTACCAAATATATTTTTTTTAAAAACGTGTTTTACCATATAGTACACTGCTAGCCACATAATACAAGTGAATCTAATGCATCTCCAGAATGGATTTACAGGAAATAAAATCATTAAGTCCAGGTGGATTCATGGCATCTAAATACAGTTGCCACCAAGTTTCCTTAAACGCTAACAATGTTTTATAGTCACACCCTTGGGGATCTGAATGAATAATTTCCAATATGGCAAACCTGAATTCATGGGTTTCTCCCATCTTTTCTGTATGCCTGTATAATGCATTAGTTGTATCTTTCCTTCTTATACAGTAAATGTGGTCATGACATATTGCAGATGCATTAGATTCACTTGTATTATGTGGCTAGCAGTGTACTATATGGTAAAACACGTTTAAAAAAATATATATTTGGTAGTTTTAAGCATTTTAAGGATTTTTTATAACACCTTAGTGTTTAATATCTAAATTCAGCAGACTGCTTCATCTTATATGACAATTATATATTTTATGCCCAGATTTACCAAAATCATACATTATATAACTATTGTGTGTGTTTTTTTTTTGGCTGTTGCTTAGTAAATTGAGACACCGCAAGCTGTAATGTTTATTTTTATTATTAGCTCCTTCCAAGCATGTTTATACAGTCCATAGATTTTAAATTATGACACCCTCGTGTTTCTTAATTGTTATAAGTATATTTCCATCCTTACATACCACATATTAGTACTTCAAGCACGGGCAACAATGCCCATCCAGTTTTGCCAGAATACCATTCACTAGTTCATGTGGTGTGTTTCCAGGCTATTCTTAAAATATCCAAACCAATATTTGTCCTATTCCATTTTACCAGTCTGTTCCATGCAGTGGCCACTCTGCCAGTGAACCACTCAACACACTTTCCATTCTCACAGATATTTCCATGAAGGAAATCGGATGACTCTCTAGCACTTCTGGGCAACCCCAAACACCCCTAGAATCAGCTATCCCCATATGCCCAGCATGTCCGAGCAAGCTCACCTCCCAGACCACTGCAAAGGGTACTGAACAAGACCAAGTGCTCTTAGTCTTTCACAATAATTCAGACTTCCACTCTTAAGTAAGTCCTTAATGTGTTTGGACCAAAATATATTTTAAATATAAAACTGCTCTTATTATTTATTTGTTTATTTATTTTTATCAAAAATCAACTTAATGAGCTAAACGAAGTGTTGGGAGACCATCAATATGTGTACATGTGGTTTAAAGCAGCCCTTTATATATATATATATATATATATATATATATATATATATTTTTTTGTTAAAACAAAAATGTCATTGCTGAGAATCATCTCGGAGGCTCCTCAGAATCATTAAGGATTATCGTCACTCTGTCTCCATTACCATAGCAACCTGGGAGCGTGTCTGTGTACTGCATACCAGAGGCTCGCGATGCACCTGAAGCAAAGGTTCACTTCACTGCAACTTCAAGCCTAAATTCCCTTTCAGAGAGACTGCAGCCAAGAAAAGAACAGAGAGCAAACAGATAAAAAAAAAAAAAAAACAAAAAAAAAAACTCCCAACAAGCCGCCTCAACAAGAGACAACAGACTCCTCCAGCTCTCCCACCTCTCACTCAGCAGATGTACAAACAAACAATTCTCTGCCAAAATATCCCAAATCACAGTTCTATCCACCCCCTTCTCCTGGATCCAGGCTAAAATACCAAATGTCTCTTCCTAATACACAAGCATCAGTAAACCTCGATCACAAGCCACGACCCACAGCCTCTTGGAGATGAAAACGGCAACATATAACAGCTGCCAGACACAGCTGCATCCACATACACCATGTCAGGCTTAATCAAACAGCACTCAACGCTATGATACCTGCCATAATTGATATTAATTATGTTTAGACAGAATAATAATGACATGTGTACTAGCTGCCAGACACCGCTGCATCCACGCACACCATATCAGGATTAATCAAACAGCTCTCAAAGCTATGATACCTGCCATAACTGATATTAATTATGTTTAGACAGAATAATAATGACATTTGTACTAGCTGCTAGACACAGCTGTAGTGTGTTTGAATGTACTGCTTATATAGATGGATGAAATGTTAGGATGAATCTGTGGGATAGCAGTAGAGCTCAGTAAAGGAAAATGTAAAAGGCTGCATCCATACACACCATATCAGGATTGATTAAAAAGTACTTGTAGCTGTGATACCTGCCATAATTGATATTAATTATATTTAGACAGAAAAATGATGACATTTGTACTAAGAGCTTGTTACTATTATTTAACCAGGATATACATGACATTTCCAAATCACACTTTAACTGAAGAAGGCATTAGTCTCCATGACAGCATTATTACTGCTATTATATATGATGTTAATTTGTTACATTTGAGTCTGAACTCTGATGAATGGTACCTTGTTGAATTAACTAATTACTTAAATTATTATAAGGAAAATCAATGAAAAATGAACAAGATAAGTATTCACTGAGTTCAAGTATTGGGAATAGAAACTTCTATGTTTGTATTATATGTTGCTTTGTTTGGCTTATATATAATGTAAATAGTAACCCATCTTGACCTACCTTTGTTTGTGAATAATTACTGGACTCTTTGAACATTCTGAATAAATCATTACTGTTGCTCAGTTGTTTAAGAATCCCTCCTTTTTTAAAATAAAAACAGATGACAAGTGATGTACCATATCAGTTGATACTTTGAGAGATGTAGTTGTTTTTTTTTGGGGGGGACAGCTATCTTGGAATCAGTTTTTTGTTTCTTCTTTCTATCATCAGTCCAAGGATTTGTTAGAGACAGGACCATCCATTCCATTTCATCTGGGATAGACACTATGTTGTTGTTTTTGATAAATATAGTAGCTTCCTCTAATTCATTAAAGGTTCTTATCTCATTGGCAAAAAAATATTTTTATCTTGGCTGGAAAGGCCAGCTGTGCTTTAATGTTGTTTTGATTCAACAGTTTTATTATGGCCAGACTTTTTTTCTTTGTTCTAGTATTCCGGAATAATCATTGTCAAACCTTATCAGACTTTGACTGTATTTTAAGGGTGATTTTCTCCAAGCAGATTTTAATATTAGTTCCTTGTCCAGAAATGAAATACATTTTATAACTATGGATCTAGGTGGAGTATTTGTTGAGTTAGAAGCAGGTTTCCTCAGTGCTCTTTGTGCCCTTTCAAATCCAAATGAAAGTCTCTCTTTCAAGTATAAAAATTCAGGAATCCAGGTTAAGAATGAAATGATGTCTTCTCTTTCAGTGTTTTCAGGCAGACCAAAGATCCTTATGTTGTTTCTCCTTTCCCTGTTTTCTAAGTCATCTATTTTGTTAAGTTGTCATGTATTCTGTTTAAGCAGAAATTCTTTTTGGAATTCCTCCTCTTTGAGTCTCCCTTCAATGTCATTTAGAGAAGTCTCTATATTTGTTATTTTTGTATAGCATTGCTGTAATAGTTCCTTAAGAGTATCAGTCTGTTTTTGAGAATTTAATTTGAGGCTTTCTAAGTCATTTTTAAAGCCATCCATCTTCAAAGATAGTTCCTCTAAGGTAGATGTAATCAATTGCAGTCCTTTTTTTCAAAGCAGCATCTGGATGAGAATTCCTTGAGTTGTTCATATTCAGTGACTCAATATATCTCCAAGTTACTTGACAGTAAAGTTTTTCTATATCTCTACCAAAATTAATATTTATGTAGTTTAGTAGTTTATCTATATATTTCTGATGTTTTAAACTTGAAAATAATACATTTTCCTATATTATCATACTAGTTTATGGAACTCTCAAAATTCACTGCTATCAGTTGGCCATCTAGGCTTCGCCCCCCCCAACTGAACTTCTGATGGCATTCCTCAAAATCAACCAAAAGAAATCTATAGGTATCTCAGCAGTATACATCCCACCATGCAACATTACCACAGCTGAAAACATCCTACACCGGATGTCCGACAACATTCCCCAGGAACCCTTCATCTTAGGAGTCCTAAATATAGACTGGCAATCCATAAACAACATCAACCCCAAGAACTGTTTGGCTTCACCCAACTAATAAGCTCCACCAGTAGAATCAACTAAAGCACTACAGACAGTCTGCACTGGACTGGATATTGACAAAAAAAATATATATCCTTTGGTTGCTTACCGGACACTATAAGTGACCACCTCCTTATGTAATAAGACAACAACATGGCTCACACAAACAAATAATCTATAAACAAGTAAGCAATTTAGCCATATTTGACAAAGACAGATTTATTACAGCTTTGTCCCATTATAACCGGACTAATTATTAAGTAGTAAGAGTTTTAAGACTTCTAGGCTAGGGTCAGTTAAAAAAGTTACCAAAGAACTCTTTTGCAAACTGTGAATAGCATCAGTTAATTAGTGGGGAGCTAAGAAACAACATTGCTCTTTTTTTGAGAAATATCTGTATTTAGTTGAAGTGTTTGTGTGGCCTGCTGCTTGCTCTGAATATCGCTTGTCTCTGTCGGCATTTAATTTCGATTTGAAGCTCTTCATTTAACATTTGATCACTTCTACATTGTATCTTATTCTAGTATTACATTTGTTTTGTTTTACGTTTTCTGTTCTGTTGGAATTTAAAGAGTTCTTGGCTAGGGTCAGTTAAAAAAGTTACCAAAGAATTCCTATGCAAATTGTGAATAGCATCAGTTAATTAGTGGGAGGGGCTGAGAAACAGCATTGCTCTTTTACTTAGAAATATCTGTATTTAGCTGAAGTGTTTGTGTGGCCTGCTTGCTCTGAATATCACTCCTCTCTGGCTGCATTTAATTTTGATTTGAAGCTCTTAATTTAAGGTTTGATCACTTTTATTTTGTATCTTATTCTAGTATTACTTTTGCTTTGTTTTAAGTTTTCTGTTCTGCTAGAGTTTTAAGAGTTCTTGGCTACAGTCAGTTAAAAAAAGTTACCAAAGAAAAAGAATTCCTTTGCAAACTGTGAATAGCATAAGTTAATTGTGTGTGTGTGTGTGTGTGTGTGTGTGTGGGGGGGGGGGGCTGAGAAACAGCATTGCTACTTTATTTAGAAATATTTGTATTTAGCTGAAGTGTTTGTGTGGCCTGCTTGCTCGGAATATAGTTCTCCTCTGGCTGAATTTTTCCCATCCTACCCACTCAGTTCTCATTGTGTTTTTAAATCTGGTGGCTTTTGAGTTGCCCGCCCCTACTATAAATCTCATTTTGGACACTCCTCCGAGTCCCATCTCATCAGCTCATTCTACTGAATAGAGAGAGATGATTTGGGAAGGCCCACCCTGTTAGTTTCTCAATCTTGAATTATCTTGTTTCCTCCCTTCCCACTTAATTTACAAAAAAAAGAAAAATATATATATAAAAAATCACTTTATTCATCTGCTTTTACTGTATTTGTGTTTCTTCCTACTTTATTTTTCTTTTGCTGCTTGTTCTTAAAAGTATGCAATTGCTTTTATTCTGCTGCATTTATTACTGCGTGTTAGTTGTCTGATTAAATTGTAACTGTTATTCTAAGTCAGCTGTTTCACATTAGGAAGGTTTGTGGTCTACACTCTTGTGGCAGGAGAGGTAGCTTACATCCTTCTAAGTTGGGAATTGCTGGTTGAAGGCTTAGAGTGCTTCTTATTCTAGAAGTGCCTTAGTTCTGGTTTTAAGCACTTGGGCTTTGGGCCAGTTATTTTACATTAAGAAGGTTTGTGGTCTACTGACTTGAGGGAGGAGAGAGTAGGTTCTGCCCTTCTGAGCTGGGAATTGCTGGTTGAATGTTTATTGTGCCTGCTTATTTGAACTGCTTCTTTCTGAAATTGGTGTGCCTTGTTTGCTGCAGCATAGACTAGATTCAGACCTGCTGAATCTAGCTCTGTTTGTATAACTTAAGCACTGATCTACGTCATCTTTTTTTTGGAGAGGGTTCCCCTGCACCTTAGTGGCAGGAGTGTGCAGTTAGAACTCATATGATCGAAGGTTGCTGGAACAGGGCTCAGTTTTGAGCTTTTTTATTGGTTAACTGGTTAATTAGTTTAAATCAGTTTGCTCTTGTTTGCTACTGTTATAGTTAAGTGTGCATCCGTTCTCCTGTCTTAAATCAACAGAAACAGAATTTAAATATCTTTAGCATGGTTTGGTTACAGGTTTTGTTGCATCCAGATCTGTTTGCGTGATTCCTCTGTTTCCTGCTATGCCATCTTGTGTTGGCTGGGGCCTTCCTGCAGTTAGTAGGAGTAAGTGAACTAGTTGGAACTGGTCTCTGACAGGGTGTTGAGCTACGAGCTCAGGGACAAGAGTTGATTGGTCAATTCCAGTGTTTCTATTTTACTTTAATTTTTGTGGTATTTAAACCTCAAGTCTTAGCATGGAACTGCATTTATTGCAAGCGATCCTTGCCCTGGAGGATGCTGACATTTGTGCAGTCACTGAAATCTGGTTCAAAACTACGGACAGCACTCCAGCCTTACCAGGTTACTCATCCTACTATACACTCAGACCCCAAAAGGAGGGCTACAAAGCCAAAGGAGGTGGAGTTTCAATATTCATCAAAGACATACACACCTCCAGGCTGATCGAACAGTATGATGCACAGGAGATACTCCAAGTGGACTTAACTGAACAACTATTCAACCATGACTCAGGATGGCCATTCCAACTATCTGAACTTACTTGAATCCATCAACATTCAACCCTCTAACCTAATCCTGGGTGACTTTAACTACCCAACCTATTCTAGCCCAAACATAAATGCCCAGAGATTCCTCTACTTCGTCAATGCCAGTGCATTGGATCAGCTGGTCGACATCCCTACGAGAGGTGAAAATATCCTGGACCTGGTCCTAACCAATATGAGTAGCCACTGTAGCACCCTTACAGTGTCATCTTCCTAGGTAAGATCTGACCATAAAGTGATCACAATCCAAGTCACCATCTCCCCTGATCCTCCCCCTCCTTGTCAGTGTCAAACAAAAACACTTTTCCAAAGCTGACTACAATCTCCTGACAGCAGGTTTAAGCAGATTCACCGCCACTGTCCCGTCAGTTGGAACTAGCACTAATGTCTAAGCCTACACCAAAAAACTGTATATGCACCTACATAGCTGTATGGACTCAGCAATACCTGGCAGGACCAAATCATCTTCCTCAAGGAAGAGTAAACCTGTCTGGTGGACAGCAGCAATAAACAAACTCTATAATAAAAGGAAACAATTCAGGACCAGGAAGGAGCAGGTGCCAAGTTGGAAGCAATCTCTCCTTTGTCTGAACAAGCAAATAAGGTCACTGGTGTAATCCTCTAAGGTTTTAAGTCCAAATTTGCCACATCCACTAAGGCCAATCTCAAGGCTTTCTTCACATACATCCACAATCCCAGAGGTAACACCCAAATCTGATCTGAACTGTTGGTCAATAACACCACATACAGAAACGGCATAGATAAAGCCAACCTGCTGGTGGACAGGTTCAGTGAAAACTTCACCCCCGTCCTCCCATCTGTAAACCAGGACATCACCAGCACCTGCCGCCCTCTCCTCATCAGCAGGGAGCAGGTCTTTAATGCCCTCTCAAAGGCAAAAAATACAGTTTCCATGGGACTCAACAACATCCCTGGCTGTATTCTACATGAACTGATTTTTGTTTAGCAGCATCAATTTATTGGTAAGACATCTCTTTTTCTCTTTGTTCTACATGAACTCAGGCATGAGCTCTCAGCTCCATTAGGCACCCTATTCAACCAAAGCCTGAGCACCGTCTGCATCCCAGGATAATGAAGGACATCCACTGTCATCTCTCTACACAAAGGTGGAGTGTCCACTGACCCAAGCAATTATAGGCTCATCATTCTAACTAGCCTGATCTACAAGGCCAAGGAATGCATTATCATGGACCTCATAAACAAGGACATTGGCAACCTCCAAACACTTGACCCACCACAGTTTGGTAATGTCAAAGGGAGATCATAACTGTTAAACTTGGTCGACTTCTTCGAAGCAGTCACCAAAGCCATGGACGAGGGGAAGATGGTGCACACCACCTACCTTGATCTAGCCAAAGCATTCAACACTATTCCCTACTCAGGCATAATAGATAAACTCTCCCAGCTAGACATAAACCCATACATTACCAGATGGGGAGCTAACTGGCTCAATGATAGAACCCACTCAGTCAAAATACAGGAAGCCACCTCTAGTACAAGACCCCATAATGAGTGGTGTACCCCAAGGATCAGTCTTGGGCCCTCTACTGTGTGGGATATACTTTTCTGAGGTGCAAGCCAAAACCAGTGGTCTGTGACTTACCAAGTTTGCAGATGACTGCAAGCTGGGGGCTGTCTTAAATTCCCCTAGTGATGTGAACATCCTCTAAAAGGGCTTTACCCAAACTACTGACTGGTTCCAGAAGCATGGCCTCAAACTGAATGCCAAGAAATGCATCATTACCTCCTTTGGGGAAGGTGGCATCCCCACTAATTATCACATTAATAACAATGTACTAAGCACACGATCAACTGTGTGGGACTTGGGCACCCAGATTGATAGCAACCTGAATACTGACCACTATGTTGTCTCCGTTTTACGGAAGACTTTCTACGTGGCCCACCTCATAAGTAAGGGTATTTCATCCAGGAACAAGGAGGTCATAACATCCCTGTACTCCTCATTTATCAAACCTATTACTGAGTACAATTCCCCATTCCGCATGTACCTTGCCAAGCACATGCAGCAGACAGAAAGACCACAGAGGATCCTGACCAGGAAAATTCAGGGTCTCAAACACTTATCCTATATAGATAGGCTAAAAACCCTGTCCCTCTACTCAGTCTCATACTGACTGCTCAGAGGTGACCTGTGTCTGGCATACAAGGCCATCTCAGACCCAGCCTTGATTGAGTTGTGGCATATCTGTTAGTCAAACTCCACTCATGCAACCTGCATGTAAGGCCTCAACCTGGTCTGTGACATTAACAGAACTTATTGTTGGGATATATTTGTGTCCCAAAGACTCCCTCTCTCTGTCAAGCAAAGTACCTCTCTAACCCTCTTTAACAGGAACCTGGACGACTAGATGGAAAAAAATATATACCCCTGATCCCACCTGTGTCCCTGTTGGACAGGGGAAACAGGTGCTGACTTTGTGGGAACATGGGCAAAATTCCTGGCTAGGCTTATAAGGGCCTCTGGGCAAATAGCCTAGTAGCATCCTATAAACCTAATTCCCCTAGATGAAGTAGTTAGTTACTTCAATTACACCTTCCTAAAATACTAAATGATTTAGCACCAGTTAGGACAAGAAGGGTAAAAAATAACACAGCATCATGGCTGACAAAAGAGACCAAACAGCTCATGTTGCAAAGAGATAAATCATGGAAAGAATGGTACAAGGATAAAACACAACATGCCTACCAAAATTTTAGATATCTTAGAAAGGGTCTATATTAGAATACCGCACGTTCAAAATTTCAAGTGTTCTAATACTGACCTATTTTCAGCGAATGCTGAAAATATCGAAGAAACAGAAAAACATATTTTTTCCTAGGGAAATAATTTGGTTGTCCATTTCTGTTGCTTCGGTATTTTCAGTGCTGTGGTGGAAAGTTATGGGTTGGCTTCAGGTAAGTGTGCGATTGTGTGGACGTTAGGGCGGGTTAGGTGAGTTAGGGTTAGGGTGCAGGTCAGGTAAGTGTGCGATTGTGTGGACGTGAGAGTTAGGGCGGGATAGGTGAGTTAGGGCACGGGTGAGGTGACTGTGCGATAGTGACGGACCTTAGGGTTTGGGTTAAGGTAAGTGGATAGTTAGTGGTGTATGTATGGTTCAGTGTAGGGTTAGGTGTAACAGTTTAGGTGTATGTGTGTGGATTGCTGTTTGTTTGGTGTGCTTGTGTTGTGTGTATATGTTTTGGAACAGCAAATTTTTTCCCTAGGAATAAATTCACTGTTCTGTATGTTCGATGTTTTAAATTTTCGATTCATAGGGTTCGATATTAGAACACTCGAAATTTTGAATGTTCGGTGTTCAAATACAGACCCCTTAGAAAAAATACCAAGATGCTTATTAAATCTTACAAGAAATCATATTACAGTAATCTCCAACAACAGTACCAATTTAATCCCAAGCTTTTTTGGTCCTCTTTAAATAAACAATTACAACTTAGCCATACCATTACACCCAGTCCTTCTAATTAAAAAAAAAAAAAAAAAAAAAAAAAAGGAGTCCACTACCAAGCAGTTCTACGCTCATTTTATTCAGTCAGTTCGATCACTAATCAACGACCACCTCCCTTCACCCCTCCAACTTCCATCTATTCTTGAGAAAAACACACTGTCTTTTAGTTTTCAGCTGGTTCTGAAATCAACCATAAAAAAATTACTAGCCAAATTAAAAGCAACAACCTCAGCTGCCAATAACCTTCCCACTGAGTTCCTATAACAGGTGCAGGAGGACTAGTTTCACTGTCTCCGTTCTGATCAACCAGTCAATAACTGAAAACTATATTTCCATCAATCTTGAAAAAATCCATTATTATACTCCTTATAAAGAAAGCACTTCAACAGAGTTAACAAATTATAGACATAATGCTATCCTATCAGCCCTCTCAAAAATCCTTGAGAAATGTATTCACTCTCAGCTTATAAAACATATAAACAAACATAACCTCATCTCCAACATCCAGCATGGTTTCGGGGCCAACCACACCACTACTACTGCTCTTCTCAACTTCACCAACATAGTAAACCAATACAGAAATTATGGCAATCTTGTTTCTTCACTTTTCCTTGACATTTCCAAAGCATCTGACATAGTACCCAGCAAAAGCTCCTTTCTGAACTTGCAACTCTAGGCCTCACTTACCCTCCCTCTCCTGGTATCACTGTTATTCATCCAGTTGTTAGCAGGAAACCAAATGCCAATTGGTATTTCAACCAGTCTCTGTTGGTGTTCCCCAAGGGTCAGTACTTGGCCTCCTCCTATTTAATATTTTCATAAATAAACTTCATACCGCCACAACACTTGCCACTCTCTTACAATATGCCGATGATTTATTCCTTATCTGCACTGCCCCATCCATAACAAAATTACATGAAATCACTCCAAAATCTTTCATTGACATTGAAATATGGCTCCAGCTTCAGACAAGTGACAAGTGCTGTACCGCAGGGTTCTGTCCTGGGATCACTCTTATTTGGTATCTACTTTTCTGAAATACAGGCCAACAATAAGGGACTCTGATTTACAAAGTTCGAAGATGACTGCAAGGTGGGAGCCATTATTGAATCCCCAAATGATGTGGATATACTACAAAAGGGCCTTACCGAAACAGATGCCTGGTGTAGGAGACATGGGGTCAAGCTAAATGCCTTAAATGTATAGTTGTCCCCTTTGGGAAAAACCACGTACCTGTGAACTACCTTATAGGTGGCAGTACACTAAACATTGAAAGTGTGATAAGAGACCTTGGGACACAAGTTGACAGTGGTCTCACCTTTGATAGCCACACCAGTTAGAAAATCCTTCTATGTGGCACACCTCATCACTAAGGGCTTTTCATCCAGACAAAAAGGAGGTCATTGTCCATCTGTACTCATCCCTCATTAGACCCATTATAGAATACAATGCTCCATTTGGTATGTACCTCACAAGACATCTGCAACAACTAGAAAGGCAGCAGAAATACCTCACAAAAAGATTCACAGGCCTAAAGCAGATGCCTTATGCTGACCATCTAAAGAAACTCCAACTATACTCAGAGGCGATCTCTGCCTAACATACAAGGCCATGTCAAACCCAGAGTTGTTGGACATGCTACACTTAAAGAAATCCCAATCCCTCTGAGCCACACACTCCAGGGATCTTAATCTTGTCATCACAATGAATAGAACATGCTGGAGGGATAGGTTCCTGACCCAGAGACTCCTCATACTCTGGAATAGGCTGGCCATACATGTCAGGCAGAGCACCTCAATGGCCCTCTTCAAGAGGATCCTTGATGACTTGATGGGAGAAAGGAAATTCACCCTGGTGATCACATCAGTAGCCCTGCTATACAGGGGTCCAGGAAAGTAAATATTTGTGGGAAGCAATAGCCAGGAAATCGTTATGGCTAGGCTTGTATAGCCCCTGGGGCTGACAGCCTAGTACCTACCTATGAAAAATTCTAACTTGCTGCTAAATTCCAAACAAACAAAAAAAAAAAGTTTATGCCATTTACTCCAAAACACCTTACTCATAAGCACACGTCATATCACCTCAAGTAATAACACAAAAATAGAAACCATAAGTCAAACTAAGCTACTTGGAGTCACAGTAGAGGACAACCTCAAATCTGGTCACCTCATACTTCATTCTATCAAGAAAACTCACCAAAAACTTGGTTCCCTCGATAGGGCCAAATACTACCTGACAGATCAAGCAAGCATTACCTCAGCAACAACATGCCTCCTTCCTTCCTTCTCTATTATATGCTTCCCCTATTCTTAAAATATCAACAGTACATATAAAATTAAACTAACCTCCTGCTACTACAAAGTAGCTAAATTTGCAACCAACCAACCTTATAAAACCCACGACTGGCTTGAATTCCCAAACCAATTGGCATACTCACAACTAATCATTGCACACAACCCGATGAACTCTGTAGACAAATTCCCAGAATTACAAAATACTCTGCTGCACTATTCACCCACTAGAGACTTTCACTCTAGCAATAAACTCTTACTTTGTATCAGTAAGACATTTAACACTGCTGGAGACTATCTCTATGCCCATTATGTATCAAAATTCTGGAATGAAATCCTCACACAGTTAAAACAGGTAAAAAACTTAAAACAGTTTCAAAACTTTGCTTAAACAGCATCTATACCAAGCATGTCTCTGTTCTTCCTGCTCACCTGGCTAGGTTTACTCAGATTTTTTTTCCTCCAACTCTTACAGCCACTTTACTTCTCAATCTTTAGTACTTCTCAATCTTTTGTACCTTATCACTCCTCCTCATATTTCACTAACTTCCTAAACTCTTCCTCTGCTTCTTTCTTTCACACACCACCACTAACTACAATTCCTCCGCTGTCCATTTATCCTCCTGCTCATTTCCATAATTTCTCCTTTCATAATATCTCTTATCATCCATTTTTAAGCTACATTACTACTGGTCTGTCTGTAAAATTATTAACCTCTAAAACACCCCTGTTTGATATTTTCCTCTGCAGCCATCATGCTATAAATATGTCAACTATTATTGTATTTTATTTTTCTATTCAATAATTAGCCAGTGCTATGTTCATCTAAAAATATTTTAAAATAATGTAACTAAACTCATGAGCAGATGTTTTATCCTGCGGTTATGAATGTGCATAATGTGTAATTTAAATGTGGAGCTTTTCTCCCTGGGCCTCCACTGAAAATAGGTTTTCCCCAGTTGGACTTTTTCCCAGTCAACAAAGACAAATAAATAAATAATAAAGGAGTGTCTCAGAGTATCCATTCACTCATTTGCTTCCTCAGTAACATCAGCTGCTGAGAAAGTGACATGCCAGCATGCAGCCTACTGCCGTGCCCTGACTTTGGAAATGCTACCCTGAGCTTGGTCTGTACTCTAACATGGTTCCCTAGAGGTTCTATACGTCTGATACATAGCTGCTGTACCCTGTGCTTGGCAATGGTGCATTGTACTAGGTGATGCCTTGAGGAATGGTATACCCTTGTTGCTGCTGCTACTTGTTCAATGTATGACATTCAGTTTTACTTTTTATTTGATTATGCTTTGCTGACCAGGTTAGTACAATTAGGTCTATGGCCTTTTTATGGGAGACCCCAGGTGGTATTCATACTGACTAGGGGAAGTTTGACTATGGCACTGAAAAATGTACCTACTCTTTTCTCTAGAGGTTGTAAAAAGGACTGCTGCCACCAAGAAGAAGGCCATGATGCCAGAGGAGACTAATGGAATGATTCTGACTGATGACAGTGTGGAGACTTATGTGTGGTATCTTTACAGCATGCCAAAATGGTGGCTGTTGTATGAAGAAGGTCTAGATGACACTACTTTGATTACTTTTATAAACAAAGAGGAGCCTGCAGACAACAATGCTATATCCTGGGGAGATAAGATGGACAGGTGTGATTCTGTGCTGGAAGGGACTCAGTAGCAGGAAGCTAGTTCTGGCAGGAAAACATTGCGACAGGAAGAACAGTTAGAAAACACAGAAAGTATAATGGTACCAGAAATAAAATACAGAGAATACTGCTGGCAATCAGACTGTGCTGCAGTGGCAGCTGAAAGGGGAAATGACACAGTGTCTTATGCAGTAAAGCTCCACGGTAAGAGTAAAAGCAAAAGAATATGTTTTTATAAATATTGCTTTTATAACTATTTTATCTGGGACAAACACATGGGATCTCTCAGGTTTTAGGACTAATTAATTCTCTGGTTACAGAAAGCTTAAAAGGTGTGACTTTCAAATATTTTTATTTGTTCCAAAGAGTTTTTTTTATTTATGGTAGGAAAAAAGATGTTTTCCCACAAAGTGAATACATGTTGGCTAGCTTAGATGTGCAAGATATGAAAACAAGTGACTGCAACTGAGAACCGATGAGGTAACTGAAAATGAAATTATTTTTAAAGGACTACTTTCAATTACTGAGACTGCTGGAATAAAGACTGAACGAAGTTTTGTAGAGTGAGCCATGATTATCTGGAGTTAAATTCAAACTTTCTAGAAAACATGCTCCAGCATATCTCTTGTGTAAAAAGGGATACAGAAGGTATGCTGGGCAGCTGAAAATGTGTTATTTTGTGGAAGTAATGCACATTTTATTATTGATTGTAATTAAAGAAAATGTAATGTGTGTGTGTGTGTGTGTGTGTGTGTGTGTGTGTGTGTGTGTGTGAGGGGGAGGACATAGTGCAAAAAACTTTAAATTCAAATGTACAATACTCATGAAAGAGGAGTTATCTTTGGAATGACTGTTAACAGGGAAAGGAAAATTAAACACTGAAGGTAGTGAATTAAAATGAACTGCAGACTGTTTTGGAAAATTACACTGTCAGAAGGTAAGGATTTTTAAGGGGATGAAAGTACTGAAATTGAAAAGAATGACACTGAACAACTTAAAGAACATAACAAAGTGGGAAATGTGCTACAAAAGAAAATGGGTATGAAGTAGTAACACATGAAAATGAAAGTATACACAGTTAAGAAGGTCAAGAGAAAAATTACCCAAAAGTGAAAATTTCTTTGGCAGACAGAGTAAGGTAGAGAAAAAAGAAAGATGAAGGAGGAATAAAATACAAAAAAACAGTAAAAGCTATTTTTGTATTATTATCTATTAATGTAAACTCTAAATAGAAGGAAGTAAGCACTTTACAGTGTTGAAGTGTGAAACAAGATATTATCTGTTCATCAGATGTGAAATTTCTAAAGACAGAACAAAGATTACAGTTTCAAAAATTTGTTCAGGAGGGAAGTCCAATGACAAGAAGGTATTCATCCATGATTATGCTATACTATCCATTCAGAGAGGAACTGTCCTGCATACAGCATATTTTGTTTAAAGGTGACACATTCATCATTCCATCTCAGCTAAAAAGGCAAATGCTTTAGAAGGTACATGAATCATACTTGAAAGAATGCTGAAATGCAAGGAGACAGCCACAGATTGCAGTAGCCCAACAAGGTGATGCAATAAAGCATACGTTGCAACACTGCAATCTGTGTGACATGCACAGGAACCATAAGTAGAAGGGAGAGCGGATACCACAGAAAACTCAATTCCCTTAGTGCCCACACTAAAGGTGTGAGATGATCTATTCCAAAACCAAAAAATGATTTTCATCTTTGTGCTGATTATTACTCTAAGTATTTGGATGTTGTTCCTCTTAGAAAATACTGCAGCAGTATCACTGATCACTGTCCTCCAATTAATATGCTTGAAACATAGTATTCTGGAGCACATCATGTCTGATGATTATCCACTACTTACAGGCTAAGAATTAAATTTTTTTTTCTAAAGCCTGGGAATTTGGGCATATTATGTCAAGTGGAAAGAATCGACAGCATAATAGGCAACCTGAGCAAATGATTCATACTGTGAATCAAAAGTATTCTCAAGAAATGTGATGCTTCAAAACAAAATGACTATTACTTAGCAGTGCTGGAGTACGTGAATACATGATTAAAGTCAATAGGACTTTTACACTCTTGATTACTGATTGGGAGAAGGCTTATAGCAAAGTTTCCTGAATCAGCAGCATCAGAGTTTTTATTTCACAGTTGGTATCAGAAAGCAGTATGCCTGCCTGCAACAGAACATTTTACAGAAAAGACAGCTGAAATAGAGGCAATTTTATGACCAACAAGCAAGTAATGTGTTTTTATTAATAGAAGGGGAAAGGATCAGACTGTTGGATGAGTCTGGGCCACGATCAGAATGTTGGATGAGTCTGGGCCGTAAGGTACACATGTAAGCCACAGTGACAGTGCCTGAACCAATTCCATTGTGTAGTGCACTACAAGGAGATGACATATAGCTATACATGTGAAATCAGAAACATTGATTAAAAATAGAATAGCAAGAGTTTCTGCTACAAAGTCAGGTGAAGGAATTTCATTGAGTCGTCAGAGACTGTAGTGATGTCACAGAATCACTCTTCAGCAAAAATACTCATCACCATTGAAATGTTGGGATATCTCAGAGTGAGTCCAGAAACATGGCTAAAAATGTACATATACTAAGTCAGAGACAGACATTTCCCTGAGCATTCTCTTTTCTCCAAGGTATGGCAATCTTAGCATTAGTATATATACGTTTTGGGTGTGAGGGGGGCTTGCCCCCTACATCAGGGAGTGCAGGGATGTTTGCCCCTTGAAAAAAAAGAAGTTTAAAGGAGAACAGTGATGTTCGCTTTTCTCATGGATTTCCGGTCTTTTTCTTTTTGGTGTGCCAGCATTCGGCATTATGACAGCTGACATTTCAATAAGGAGCCAAAAATATTTAAAGATGCCGGGTCAGGTATGAAACCAACTCCTGAACCATGTATTGGATTAATGACATCTACATCCAAGATTGTGGTAAGTAGAGTGATATTGGATTAAAGCTAGAAATCTTTATTATGCCCAGTTACATACATAAATCAAGAAATCAGGAAAATGCCAGGACTGTACATAAGTTTAAGCAAATAAAGTTAATCACTGGGTTCCTACAGTATGTACTCATTCAATAAAATACTAGCTTAGCTGTAAATTTAATTTACTGAATCAGGGCATAGTTGTACACAATACAAGGTACTGACCATAGATGAGCATCTTTTAAATATAATAAAAGGGGGATATCAGCTGTCTAGTATGTGGTAAAATATACCTTTAAGACAGCTAAAGTAGTTTTGGATACAAATCACATGATAACCAACGGTTCTGGGATTTGGTAGTAAAGGCTTAATGAAGTAGTACTCTCTGTGTATCTCATCTTTCCTAAGGCTTTCATGCTTTGGCCTAACATACTAACAAATATTATCTATTAATAAAGATCTGACAACTGGATACATGCATAACAGGATTCCAGTTCAAGATATCCACTTGAACAGGGATCACATCTTCAAGATTATCAAGGGCATTACCCAGTCAGACTTTCCTGGTAAACTAAAACAAACGCAGGCAGGAAAAATCAACCGGAATTTATTACAAAATATAAAGTACACAGTAAGCGCTTTTGTCCTTAATGTAGACTTCTTCAGACAATTAAAATAACACATGAATCAAGCATTTATACCACTGCAAATCACATGACTCGATAAACATTTAAACATTTAAAGTGATGTCATCCAGTAATAATAATACAACTGAATGTTGTTGTTGTATCTTTCGGCTTTTCTCGGTTAGGGGTTGCCACAGCGGAACTCTGGTCCGCTAATGATTGGCAGTAGATTTTTATGTACCGACTTGCCAGGCCTGACGCACAACCTTCAACGAAGGTACGCCCATTCACGCATGTCTCCACACAGAAGACGCTTTCGCTGAGAATCGAACAGGACAACGTCTTACTGTGAGGCGACAACACTACCGCAGCACCACCACCGTGGCCTATAGCATATAAATGCATGAATATATGACTATAAAAAGACAATAAAAATATATAATTATAAAATATGTGAAACCCACATTGCTTCTCATATGCCTTTATCTTTAATAAACTACTGATACTAATGATTTCATATTGTATTACTGTATTACCAGTGTCTTTTTTGTGTAAGGGTTCTATTTCTGGTCAGATACATATACAGGATGATAATGAAAAAAACTTTTGACATTCTTCATTTATTACAACATATAATGCTGATAATGAGCATCTTGCTAATATCATAATCAAAAATTGGAAACTAGTTTCTAGTAATAAAGAAGCTTATGAGAAACTTGGAGCATGCCCAAAAATAGTTTATAAACAGGGGAGATCATTCAAACATTATTTTGATAATATGTCGAATAGTAGGAGTAGGACAGTGGGTAGGATGTTGAGATATGGAGCTTGTACACAGTGCCATATGATTTTGCAAGGTGAAGTGATCAAAGTTAACAACAAAATTATCAGGGCCAGGAATATTATAACTGTCATACCCATTGTGTTGTTTATATTACCTTCTGTAAATTTTGCCCAGTTTTTTTATGTGGATTGAACAGAGTGCAAATTGAAACAACGTATCTATAAACACTGTTATGATATAAAATAAAACAGAAGTCTACTAATGCACTTTTTAAACACTTAATTATTAAAAGTGATCACAGTTTCTGTTTTTTTTTATACCTGAACAAGTTGAGCATCATCCTAGAGGTGGGCCCTGGTCTATTATTTTAGAGCAAAGGGAGTTATGGTGTCAAAATTTCCTCAGTGCTTCGGTTCCACCTGGGTTAAATTAAATCATCAGTATCAGTAGTTTACTAAACATGAAGGCATATGAGAAATAATGTAGGTTTCACATATTTTATAAGCATATATTTTTATTGTCTTTTTATAGTCATATATTCATGCATTTATATGCCATATTCAGTTGTATTATTATTGAATGACATCACTTCAAATGTTTAAATGTTTACTGAGTCATGTGATTTGCAGGGGTATAAATGCTTGATTCATGTGTTATTTCAATTGTCTGAAGAAGTCTACATTAAGGACAAAAGCACTTACTGTGTACTTTGTAATAAATTCTGGTTGATTTTTCCTGCCTGTTGGCAAAGTTTGTTTTAGTTTACCAGGAAAGTCTGACTGGGTAATGCCCAATTTCAGCAGAGGCTTGGGGAGGAAAAGCTCCATTTGCTTACACTGCATTATACTAAGTTCCAGTTAAACATAGAGCAGTTACATTTCTACTTACATTTATACAAATACAGTAGTTACATTTATACAGTCTAACATTTTACAGAGGTGGAAGTTACTAAGGAGAAAGCCCATGTGCAACTTAGTGGAGTGTACAGGCAGCAGTTATGTATAAAAATGTTTTGTCATTTCAGTGAGGGTTTGAGAGTATTCTGTTTAAGAAGAGTATTTGGAGAGTATCATATGCTGAGCACAAAGTCTCAACCTTGTGATGAGCATGTGCAGGACCAGGATTGGTTAAGATGTTGTTAATCTGTGGTTTACAACTATTGAGTTTGTTGGAGAGTGTTATTTGTGTGAGGATACTATTCCAGAGTTTAACAATGTACTGGGAGTACAGCAAGTCTCCTGCAAAATTATTTGACTTATTTGTAAGTAATAAGAATTTGTTACTAGAGCAGAAGTCCGTTTGCTGGACAGTAGGTCAGTAATAAGTTATTCAGTGCAAGGAATATAACTAGATGATGAATGAGTTTGTGCTCTGTAGTTAGTTGTGAATATGTTAGGTAGCTGTTTAGTTCAAGCCAGTTTAATGGCTTTAAGTTATGACAATGGTAGGTCCTATGAGGGAGATTGGTGGCAAATTTAGCTATTTCATTGTAGCAGGAGGCAAGTTTCTTTCTTTGAGTATCATTTAAGTTTGTTAACATTACAGCGGTATATAAGAGAGTTGGCAATAAGAAAGTGGTGGTTAGAGTTTTTCTTGCAGTATATGTAAGGAATTCATTGATCCTCTAAAGGAAGCCTAATTTCTGGTGTGTAGATTTAATGGTGTGCAGTATACACTGGTCATATTTGAGATTGTTATCTATTATAACGTCTAGAAGTTTACTATGAGTTACAGTTTCAATGACAGTATTGTTTGCTGACTTTATGGTAAAAATTGCTTTTGATTTTGGCAACCTTTTTGAGGTAAAAAGCATTAAGTTAGTTTTCTTGGGGTTGAGTAGGAGGTTTGATTCTTTGAGCCAGGTTTCTACATTTTTGGGTAATATCTTGCCGCTTATTTACTGTTGAGGCCGCATATTAATGTTGAGTTGTCTGCATACTGAAATAAACTAGCATGGTGAGTGGAGGTATGGAGGTCATTAATAAATATATTAAATAGGAGAGGACCTAGGAAAGAGTCCTGAGGGACACTTGTAGTAACTGGTTGACAGGATGTGTAGGTTTGTTGCCATTTACCGGCTTGTTGCCTTCCAGATAGGTAAATAAGAAACCACACCAAGGAGTATTGTGAAAGTCCAGTTGAGAGTCACACAAGCAGTTGCTGTTGCGAGACAGTATCAAATACCTTTGACAAGTCTAAGAACATGATGGACACAAGCAGACCACTGTTTCTATGTTGGTTTACTATATTGGTAAAATGCAGTAGAGCAGTAGTGGGGCTGTGCTGGGCCTAAAGCCATGTTGTGTTTCTGACAGCAGGTTATTTGAGGTTAGGTATTGCATCAGCTGCATATGGATGCATTTCTCTAATATTTTGGAGAGGAGGGACAGAATCACTATCAGTCAGTATTTATTAAACTCTGTAGATGTGCCACCTTTGTGAAGGGGTATGATGTAGGATTTTTTCATAGTGATGGGATGTATCTTTCTGCTATGGACCTATGAATTAGTATGGACACTGGGAAGGCTATGACTTCTGTGGCCATTTATAGGTAATCTGATGGTAGGTGGTCTACAGCTACAGAAGTAGGTTTTTAGTTTAAGGATCAACATCCTTATGAGCGAGGTAGGTACTGGACTAAAACTGAAGCTATGGGTTATTTTGACTGGGCAGGAATAGAGAGGGGGCAGCTGTATTAGTTTCTAAGAGATAATATTGATTGTATAGAGTAGGGATTAAACTACGTGAGGATAGAGTCTGTCATACTGTCTGTTTTTGGAGAGGGAGTGATGGTCTACATTAAACATAATGTGAGACAAGGTCAGGAAAAATTTGAAGAAAATGTATATACAGATATTGAACATAACAGGACACCATTTTATAAACACATAAGATGTGATATGAGAGGACTAAAAACATACAAACTGATAACTGTGTGTAGATTCTAAAATTTATTATCAAACACCACACATTATAGATGTTTATAAAATTTAATGCAAAACAGCTTGGCTCCAAAAAGGGGATGATAAATTGAGCTAGTAACATCCAACCAACTTCAGACACTGAAATGAATTTAGATTATGTTGAAAAAGAACTTTGCAAACTGGACTCAAAAAAGAACAGGGAAGAGATAGAACTAGTAATAATGCCCTGAGAACACTTCAGCGTAAACTTACAGTACCATTATATCTGTTATTCCCTAGGTCACTTAAGTATGGGGAGATTCCTAAAGACTGGAGACTTCTACTAGTCTTTAAGGGAAAGAGAGATATGACAGACCCACAGTCATATAGACCCAAAGTTTACTTTCTTGTTATGGAAAAAATAAAGGAGAAAGTTATTTTGAATAAATTATAGTCAGAAATGGAAAGGTTGGGACTCTAAACTATATATTAGCATGGATACGCTGAAAATAGATCAATAACTGCCTGTATGATGATGCTCCATAATATAAAAAATTGTAAATAAAAAAGTGTGCTGTGTAGTAATTTATATAGATTTAACTTCAGCCATTGACAGGGTCATGCACAAAGCATTGATGATGAGATTAGGACAACTAGGTATTAATGTAATTGTGATAAGATAGACAGCTGCATGGTTCACAAATACGGCAATGGGAAGTATCATACAGTAATTGTACAGGTGAAATTCCAGTTTACAGTTAAGCTATTCCATGGGGGTCTATCCTAGGCCCATATTTGTTTAGGCCACATCTTTCAGATCTATATTTTCACCTGAGGTGTTCTACAGTATGAATGCAGATAACTTGAAAATCTGTAAACTGATTACATTAGTTACAGGCACAGCATGTCCGCAAAAGAACTTGACTATACTGACCATTTTGAAACAGGAGAATAATATGCTGATAAATGCATTAACAACTAAGCATATGAGTTTTGGAAGACATAGACTGAAGGGTGAATATCTAATACTGCATACAGTGACTGTACTGTAGATTAATTTAAGGACCTGGGTACATGGGTAGCTCCAGCTTTGAGTTTTTTCTGATCACATCAAACAAATTCATTATTGATAGTTATGAAACTACAGGCTGTATAAAAAGATGTATAAAGTCTAGGAAATCAAAATTGATGACAATCATAGTTTGTAAAGTCAATCAGGTTCAAACTACAATATGGAATAATAATATAGAAACCTAAAAAGAAAACTAGCACGAGCAATTTGGAAAGAGTACAGAGGAAATATAACAAATGCATCCATGGATGTGAAAATTTAAGTTATTATGTAAGATTAAAATATCTGAATGTGTACAGCATTTTTAAGAGGGCAGAGACCTTATTCAAGCATATAGGGCATTTAAAAACAACTACCTCTGGGAATGTTTGGGGTTATTAAAAAGTAGTGCAGTACCATCAGACAACCTGCTCATGAGGTTATATAAAAATGAGAGATGTCCTAATTGGTTCTTTGAAACAGTAGCTACGACATGGAATAAAATACCAACTTATATTAATGCAAGCACTAGTTTAGATATTTTAAGAATAATTTGGATACTCATTACGGGGAATGATTGTTTTGATCCACTGGCAGGCTGGAATGGCATTATTGTCTCTGCCTGAAATATTTGTATGTATGAAAACACAAGCACACATACAAAATTTGTGTTTCTTAGGCACAAAACCACCAGAACTTTCCAAAGCAGCTGCAAAAGACAGTACAGTTGTGTAAGAATTGCTATAACAGTAGATGTCCTACTGATCACTGTTGCAGTAGTCCTTACAAATGGGTTTTTGTCACTATCGTCCAGATGGGGTACCAAAGCTTTACCTTCCCGAGGAAGTATGTCTGACATATGACCACAGCTTGTGTGTTTCGGGTCATAAAGGATGGACATATGTGTGAGATCCTCTGACTACATCCAAGCCAGCAGCATAGAGACAATTAACTAAGGAAACTGATCAGCTCTAAGAAGCAAGAAAAGGAAGGTTCCCCAATGGGGCACTTATGTGACAATGATCAATGAAGATAATACTACCAATGACCAAGCTTCGATCAGTCCAAAAGATGCACAACCTGTGTTCGGTCAGGTGGCAAGACAGTCTGAGGATCTCTCTCATATGTCTGTCCTTTATAACCAGATGCAAATGAGCTGAGGGCATACATCAGGCCCATGTCTTCGAGAAGGTAAAGCTTTGGTACCCCAGCCAAAGGTCAGCGCTAAAAACTTATTTGCAATGAATACTTTAACAGTGATTTTAGTTAAGACATTTGGGGATTCTCAGAATATGCATATCCCCTTAATTCTAGTACAGGAACCCTCTATAATATAGGAAAACATGGCATACAATAAGGATTCAAATGGAGAAAGGTTAAAGAAAAATGCAAAACACTACAGCAAGGTAGTTCTAAAAATAGAAGTTATGTTCTTACCATAACGTTCCATGTTAGTTGTCTTCTTCTCGCCTTCTTTCTTGCTGGATGGGTTCGGAGCCGACCTTGGCTCCGACTCGGCCACTCTAAAAGCTCGAGAGTTGGTTCCACCGGCTCGAGGCTCCCCTTATATCCCACAATGCTAGGCGGTATTACCTCAGATCTCGTTTGTAAGCTAGGCCCAGCCAATAATAAATCCAGAACTACTGGAAATGGGAAAACCCACCTCTATAAAAGGAAAGGAAGAAGGTGACCTGAAACCTGATGAAAGAATATATGCATAGTATAGCAAATACATATATACAATAGAGGTGGTAGAAAGAGAGGTCACAATCAAACTCCTCTAGGTCTGTCCAGGCTAGGGGGAAGGAGGGTGGGACGCAAGAAAGAAGGCGAGAAGAAGACAACTAACATGGAACGTTAGGGTAAGAACATAACTTCTATATGTTAAGTTGTCTATCTTGCCTTCATTCTTGCTGGATGGGACCGCGTCCCTAGCACCTTGTCCCGGGTGGCCTATCGGAACAGACTCTTGAGTACAGTGGAACCAAAATTAGCTCTATGTCTAGAAGCTAAATCCAACTTATAATGAGAAATGAAAGTGTGAGGAGTAGCCCATGTAGCTGCTGCACAAATGGTATCAATAGGCAGCCTGTCTTGGAAAGCTATAGAAGTAGCCAAAGCTCTAGTCAAATGGGCCTTAGGTTTGTTAGGCAACTTTGGGTGTCTAATTTCATACACAAAGGAAATCAGGGATGTAAGCCATCTGGAGAGTGATACCTTCGAAACTGAAAGGCCCTTTCTGCCTTCTGCATAAGAGACAAACAACTGGTCAGTTTTCCTGATCTGTTTGGTCCTATCCAAATAATACCTTAATTGACGATGAACGTCTAGCCAATGCAATTTTTTGTTCAGACCTGTTAGAAAAGTTAGGAAAAAACACAGGGAGGTCAATGTTTTGATTTAGATTTGCCGCAGAGGGTACTTTAGGTAAAAAGGATGGATTAGTTCGCAAGGATACCCTATCCTTATGAAACAACAGATACGGAGGTCGACTGCTGAGTGCATGAAGCTCTGAAACCCTTCTAGCTGAAGTAATAGCTATCAGAAAGAGAGTCTTCCAGGATAGCAATTTCATTGAACAGGAAGCTGCAGGTTCAAAAGGGGGAAGAATCAAGGATGTGAGAACTAAATTAAGGTCCCAAGAAGGAGGAGGATTTCTTATAGGAGGCTTAAGAAGAAAAACTCCCTTCAAGAAAGCTTTGCAAAGCTTGTGAGACATGATGGCAGAATCTGAGATGCCTACATGAAAGTTAGATATAGCTGCCAATTGAACTTTAAGAGTAGAAGGAGATGAACCTGCATGGAAAAGTTCAGCCAGAAATTCAAGGATTATTTGGATGGGAGCAGTGAAAGGATCTTTGTCCCTTCCTTGAGCCCAACAGGCAAAACGTTTCCACTTACTAAGATAAATCTTCCGAGTGGAAGATTTATGGGAAGCTATCAAAATATCTCGAACAGAGTGAGATATTTGAGGAAGCCTGGCTAAGGTTGGAATTGGAGGAACCAAGCAGTGAGGTTCAGAGAGGGGAGGGAGCGATGTAACTGACCCGACTGATGGATCAAAAGATCTGGAACTAGGTCCAGATGCCAGGGTTGCTCCAACAGAAATTGATGAAGAAAGGGGAACCAAACCTGTCGAGGCCAGTAAGGAGCAATGAGGATCAATGAGGCCTTCTGAGCGATAGCTTTCTGTATCACTTGAGAGATTAGTGGGAAGGGAGGAATGCATACAGAAGTCCCCGGGGCCAAACTTGGACTAGAGCGTCTCTGCTGGGCTGGCCTGGTAAGGGGAAGAGGGTGAAATAATCTTTGCACTTGCTGTTTTGGGGAGTAGCAAAAAGGTCGCAGCAAGGCTGACCCCACTTGAGAAAAATTTTCACCAAGATAGAATCTTTCAGAGACCACTCGTGAGGCATGAGAATAGCTCTGCTCAACTTGTCCGCGATAAGATTGGACTTCCCGGGGATGTGCGTTGCTATCAGAAACCGCTGAGAAGAAATCGCCCATTGCCATAGTCTGAGTGCTTCTCGACAAAGGGGGTAGGACCTGGTTCCGCCTTATTTGTTGATATACCACACTACAGACATGTTGTCCGTCTGAATTGCTATCGTTCCCAAGGGGAGAGAGTCTTGAAGGGCTTGCAACGCTAAAAGCACTGCTCTCATCTCTAGAACATTTATATGCAAGTGGCGTTCGTCTGGTTGCCATATGCCCTGGACCGTTCTGCCCTGATAATGCCCCCCCACCCGATCAGGGAGGCGTCTGTTGTCAGAGTAGCAACCAGAGGGGGAGGGACAAAGGGTCTTCCTAGGAAGAGCTGGGGGGAAGAAATCCACCAAAGATGATGATTCTTGCATTCTTGCGTAATCACAATGGTGTGGGACATCGGAAGTTGTTGGTACGACCATTGTGCAAAGAGCATCCATTGAAGGATTCTCATGTGAAATCTGGCTAATAGAAGTAGAGGGATAGCAGCCGCCATAATCCCCAGTACTTTTAGAACTAATCTGACTTTGACTCTGTTGCTGTGGAAAAGAAGGGAGACCAGTTTGTGTATGTCTGCTATCCTTTGATCTGTGAGTCTCGCAGACATGTTGACTGTGTCTAGATTTGCGCCTATGAATGTAATAGCACGACAAGGCGACAAAACAGACTTTTCGCAATTTATTGAGATACCTAACTTTTGAAAAATGCGAAAGGTGTAGTCTCTGGCAAGTAGAAGAAGATGCTTGGTAGGAGCTGTGAGGAGCCAGTCGTCTAAGTATGGAAACACCTGGAATCCTTGACGTCTCAGGTGAGAGGCCACCACTGCCATGCATTTGGTAAACACCCGGGGGGCTGTGGTGAGTCCAAAGGGCAGGGCTCTGAATTGGAAGTGACTGGTTCCCAGCCTGAAGCGGAGGAATCTCCTGGAACGTCTGTTCATTTTTATATGATAGTACGCATCCTGGAGGTCTATAGAGAACATCCAGTTTTCCTTTCCCAATAGGGGTAGGATGGATTGTAGCGTGACCATCTGAAATCTTGTTTTCTGGACCGACTTGTTCAAGATACTGAGATCCAAAATGGGTCTCCAGTCCCCTGTTTTCTTTGGAACCAAAAAGAACTTGGAGTAGATTCCGGATCCTTGCTGGTCTGCTGGCACTGGCTGAATGGCTCTTTTTGCAAGCAACTTTGATATTTCCAACGCTGCCTGATCCCTTTGAGCGGGTGGAACATCTGGAAGGGATTTTTTTGATTGATTTGGAATGCGAAAGAACGGAATGGAATAGCCTTCGGAAATGATGGACTGTACCCACTTGTCTTGAGTTAGGGATCGCCAGGCTTCTGGGTACAGTGATAATCTTCCCCGACTGCCTCGAAGGTGGACAGTCGGGCAACACCTCAGGGATGCTGGAAGGGCTTATCGGAAAAGGTTTCTCGATTGCCCTGGTTCTGCGGACCCTGCCTGCCTCTAGGGTGGCGTCTACCATTATTGTTCCCCTCTGCCTCTGGAGGGGAACCGACTCTGTCGTCAGGCAAAGTCCCTTGAGATTGTTTATGGAACCACATTTTCCACTTTTCTGGCCTTTGGGGTAAGGCCTAGAAGAAGTAGAAAAACGGACTCCGACGGCAGAAAGAGTTTTGCCATCCGTCTCGCACCTCGTCAAGGTTTCTTTCACTTGAGGACCAAAGAGGGATGATCCATCAAACGGGGAATTAGTGAAAGACGCTTTTAAAGGGGTCCAAAATTGCATAGCCGCATCCAGGCATGCCGGCGTAAGGCCACACCTGTCCCTGCAGCTCTGCTCGCTCCATCAGCCGCATATGAAAGGAGGCACATGGAGGAGTTAGCTATAGAATTTAGGGTAGCCAGCTGAGCGTTCATCTTGTCCTGAAAACCCGCAGCTGTAGGATCCTTTAACATCTCACTCGCTTCCTTGATCAAGTCTCTTTGAAGACGAGTGAAATGACAGAGGTAGTTCAGCGAGCATAGCAAAGGTCGCTGACGAAAACATCCGCTTCCCGTACCTGTCCATAGACCTAGATTCCTTGTTAGGAGGATGGACAGGCACCGAAGGATCAGCTAGCTCCTTCTTAGTGGCGGCAGCTACCACCATAGCATCCACAGAAACTCCCTTAGTCAGAAATTGCTTATCTGCTGGTGCTGTGATAAACTTTGAAGGTCTCCTGGGGGTGGGGTCCACAGAGTCAGGAGCCGTCCAAGCCTTTTTAGCTACCACCTGCATGAGGGGTCAAAGGGGGGGGACACCCAGGAGGTGGAAGGGCGAGAGCCAAACGCCTCAAGATACACAGATTCATCCTCCGAAGGGTTAAGGGCTGGCCAATTTCCCCTCTGTTTCAGGATCTCTAGAATGTCTGCAAAGGAGACATCTTCAGAAGGGGAACGGGGGGAACCCTCGGAATCCTCTAAATCCGTGTCAGAGGTGACAGACTCAGGTGAGTCTATGTGCTTCCTCTTGCACTTTCTCTTCCTAGGGGGCTCCCCTGCCAATTCAGGAGAGGCCTCGGAAGAGGATGAGATCCCCACAGGGGAATCTTGAGGAGCTGGCTCTCTGCGGTCTGGGATGAGGGAGTGAGCAGACGTAACCTGAGGCACCGAAGAGGGAGGGACGGACGGAGCCGACTGTGGTGTTGAACCGGGTTCCAACACACTCCGCATGACCTCGAAGGCACCTCTGTCAGGCAGAGCCAAAGGTCCTCGCTCCGAAAAGCTGAAAACCTCCCTTGGCACCGACAGCGATGGCTCAGAGGCCGATGTCGGAGCCGAACTCACCAACGCCGAAGCGCCGAGAGGGAGAGCGGGGTCGGACAAGGGTCCGATGCCACTCACCCCCTCGGAGCCGACGAAGGAAGTCCGGCACCGAGATTCTTCTAAGGAAGAAATTGGAGCCGACGACGGGGCCGAAGACAAATGTATCGGCTCCGACGCTACCACAGTCTCGGTTCTGAAACGCCCCGGCTCCGAGCTCAAAGGAGTCGGAGGAGGAACATTTTGAGAGATAGGGTTAAGCATCGACTGATGAGTCGGGCTCTGAAGCATTTGGGCCAGTGCCTCGGACTTAAGAAGTCGACTCACTACCCTCTGAAGGTCATGGTCGGATAGCCTCGATGACCTAGAGGAGTGAGATCTATGGCTCCATTCAGACAGCAAGGGAGATGCTGGAGCCGAATGAACGGAGCCAAGGGACGGTGACCTGGACCTCTTCCTAGATGTCGGTTCCGATGGTCTGATCGGAGCCGACTCAGATATTTCCAATACCTCGGCTCCAGCCGGAGCCAAGGGAACCACTGAAATAGAAGTTCGAGTCTCATCGGCTCCAGCCAGAGCCAATGTTGTAGAAGACTTCGATGCTTTAGGTGTCGACACAGTAGCTGGAGTCGAAGACCTAGAAGCCTTAGAAGGTTTGCCCGAAGAAACAGTCGGGGGACCCTCAGGCTTTAGCAAGCCCCGTAAAATGAGCTTGTTCTTTCTTTCCTGCAGGACTCTAGGGCTGAAGCCATGGCATACAGCACAAGAGTCCTGCAGGTGTAAAGGTCCCAGGCAGTACACACAAGAAGTGTGACCGTCTGTCAGAGACATTTTCTGACAGCACGAGTCACACTTCTTGAAGCCTGAGACCTTCGAATCCTTGGACATTTCAAGGAACAAGTGCACACAAACACAAACACAAACACACCGATTACACTATACACTAAATAACCGTAACTTAAACTAAATAAAATTATTTTAGTTTAATAAAGGTTTAGTAAAAGTCCCTACAGAAAACACATACACACCAAGGGGATGGGAGGGCCCGAAGGCCTAAGGGAAGAACATATAAGTTCTTCTGGTAAAAAAAGATGAAGAACAAGGAGGAAGGGATAAAAATCCTTTAAGATAAGGGGATACTGTTTGGAAAAACTAATTTAAAGGGTTTTAATAAACTTTTTAAAACTATTTCCTACACTAACCTGAAGCCGGTGAAGCAACACGTCTCGATAGCTGTAGCGGCAAACGAGATCTGAGGTAATACCGCCTAGCATTGTGGGATATAAGGGGAGCCTCGAGCCGGTGGAACCAACTCTCGAGCTTTTAGAGTGGCCGAGTCGGAGCCGAGGTCGGCTCCAAACCCATCCAGCAAGAATGAAGGCGAGATAGGCAACTTAACATTCCTAATTTTACACACTGCTTTGATGAAGGGCAAAGTATAAAGAGCAGCATGTAAATAAATTAATTGAAACTTCAGAAAAATCTGCATATTAAGCTTTTGTCGTAGCAGTTAAACTTGAAAGGCATTAATGTCCCTTTTTAGATGCAACACAATGGTATTCAGAGTAGTGATAGATAAAATGGCTCACAAGTGCAATTTATAATTACTGATACAAATGTGCATGTAACAGCAAAACAAATATGGTAAAACCTTATAACAAATGCAAAGCAGCAAACAGACATAGCTCAAGTACCTCATGTTTCAATGAACAAATGGATTGTGCACATCTTTACAGGCATGGTATTTTACATTGTAGGTTAAAGGAACTGAAATGAAAGAATTATACTGAGACTAAAAAGTGAAATATTTGCTTATATATGCATATAAATACACCTATAGGTAATATGGTCAGATGAACATGATCAGTTACCAATCCAGGAAAATAAAACTCTACAATCATTAATGCAGAGATACAGCTTGCTGAAGCTACAACACTCATTATAAAAAATAGTGTGCAGAGTTGTGTCGGTGTGCATGTGCAGGGTACACATGTAAAATATTTACATGAAAACAAAGCTTACAGAGTACGTTGATCCAGATCTGGTGACCACAGCTGAGTGAATTCCTTCATCTAGCTGAACTGAGAGCTCCCAATTCTTCTGATCTGCTTTAGCAAAAGGAACCCTGCAGTCAAAGGAAATAGTGCTATTGAAAGGAATGAAGTTGTTCACTTAGCTATTCCACTGTAAACAGTGCTTATGTTACTTGAAACAGAGATTAAATAATATTTAATATTAATCTGTGTGACACTTGTTTAGTAGGCAATTCATAATGTTAACTCTGCATGTGATTAGGTATAATCTACACAATTTAAAAAAAAATACGAAATCCACTTCTTTACTTCCTCTCAAGTACCTAACTCAGCTATCAAGAATATCTGTAATCGTATTCATTCTTAAAGCCAGGATAAGTAGTTAATGCCATGTTGTTTAAAAAAAACATGTTCAAAACTACAGCAGATAATCTTGTGAATCTGAAGTTCGATAAACAGTGGCAAGATACACACTGCTTTTTTTTTTCATCCTTTTCTGCCTGTATTCATCACAACACATTCTGTAGCATTCAAAATGAAAGGAAAACAGTTAAAAATCTAAATATGCTAAGGCAGATCAAATGGAAAGGAGAATCGTTACATAAGGGACATGAGTGTGAAAGTGCTGAGAGATAAAAGAAAACAAAACTTCAGCATGATGTGTATCAAACTACTACAGCTCTAAAGAACACTTTATTCAGGACCTCATGAAATAGTGTTGTCTTACTCGAATGTTTTCCATCCAGGTTAGGTGAGGGGCCATTAGTCTAATGACTACTGGACTGG
This sequence comes from Protopterus annectens, assembly GCF_019279795.1. NCBI lineage: Eukaryota > Metazoa > Chordata > Ceratodontiformes > Protopteridae > Protopterus > Protopterus annectens. The sequence goes on along the minus strand of NC_056735.1, from coordinate 1,429,155,830 downwards.
GCAGAAGACCACACCTAACATTAAAAGGCCATACCATTTACAATCATTATTTCATGGGTTATCAAAAACACAAGAGGACCATATCTGACAGCAATGGGTTGTGGCGTAGTAATGAACTACTCTGATAAAAAATTCTAATGTGGGTGCAAAGCTAACAGCAGCAAGTTGCATAAGCTAGATCCGCTGTTTTGTTAACTAAGTAAAAATGGCAAAAATTAACTTGACTGAAAGTATGCTCAATAACATCACCTAAACTTCAGACTACCACTGATTGCAGAGTAAATGTTTCTAGACAGAAAGAAGACAATGAAATGTCTGAAAGTTCGCTCACTGTATTTGCCACACAAATTAGAGCCTGCATGCTCAGGACCCTGCAGTTTCACAAAAAAGACAAAACAGAAATAAGGGGAGGTGGCTCGGTGACACTGTCTGTAGTCATGGTTATCTAATAAAATTAAAATGTTTATTCAAATTTATGAAGCAATGTTCAAAAAAGAATAGTACGGCTGAGGCCAAGTTATCCAAGCATTCAGATCATGTGACCACAGGCATGGGAATGGAGGGCTTCAATTAATTATTATCCAGTGATGTACCTCAGTCTGAAGCTCTGGAAGGATGTCTAGTTAACATGAAGAACAGAAAAACATTTGGCTGGTGGAGGTACCCAAAAAGGTGGAACTAGGAAAAAGCAGGTCATGAAAGGGCTGTCTTGGGGCCTTGAAGACATAACTGTTACCAAACTTCACAATAAGAAATTACACAAATCTGCAAATACTTATCCTGCTGAAGGGGTCCATCCACATTCTACACTAATCAAATTTACCTTGTATCAAAACAACAGAAACAGAAGCAAGCAAAGCAATTGACATGAGAAAATAAATGGATATTTTTTATGAAGAGAGTTGCTCGTGGGGGACAGATATGCAAACATGTTCTTTTCTGCTTTTTGTTTTTACAAAAGTATGGAAATTAAATTTGTATTTTTACTGCACTGAAAATAGTGTCTCTGATGGACTCAAAATGTGTGGTACAACTGCTCAGGCACTGTGGTTGAATGCAGATGGAAATGAACTATACAATGGCTAAATAAATAATGGCTTTATATTACAGAAGATTTCAAGTAGGAAAAGCACCATGGTGTTGTGGACAAACACAGTGTACAGAATGTAGACCTGAATGGACTGTATTTTTTTCTTTTTCAAAATATGATGCTATAGAAGGCTACAGTGTTTTGTGAATTTAACTATTTGTGTCTGCAAGCAAAAAACTTGGAGGGCTACAAAAATGGGAGTGGGAAGAACACGTTTGTTTATAGAGTTAGCTAACATGGATATAATTGTTGCTGACTTCCAAGTGGAGCATACAAATTAGATCTACATGAACGTGTAGCATGATAAACATGGAATATATAAAAAATGATAATACACTAAAGCCTAGTAATATAAATGTAAGCGGGAGATTAAACGGCTTATTTTTGTTTATTGCTTTGCAGCTTATCTAAGGGCACAAACAGGAAGGCCTTAGTAGTGCCTTCTGTAGCACGGCATTGAAGCATTTATTATCTGCATTTTGATTAGCAGCAGATTGCTCTGTGCTTAGAAGACAGCAGACTTTAGTATGTTATTTTATAATTTACTTCTTTACCACATCTGCCTGTTGCAGAATTCAGTGATATGGCTGGTTTCCAGAAACTCATGAGAAATTTCATTTTACTGTCTTCTTGTGATAAAGTATGTGAGCTGTGTGTAGACATAGTTGCATCAAGTTAGATGAACCATAAACAACATAAGGGTACACTCCATTAGCATTTTTTTCATATAACTTTAGTGGATTGAATAATCCTATCAAAAAGGCTAGTGTATTTTCTTATGGGAATAAATACCATCCATCCACATCTGGTATGTTTACATGAGAATCACTAAAATTGGGAGAAAAGCAGGACATTGCTAAAATGTTTTGTTTTTTTTTCTGTGGGGAGGGTGATTCTAAGTGTGACAAATACAGTCACATACAGAAATACTGTGATAATACTGCAACTGTATCTTGAAGGGAAATTACAAGTAGTTGGATCTCTGTGCCACAAGACTTCATCAGAACAATTGAGTATAGATTTGTCTTGAATGCACATTATATCTAATGTGGCTTTACTACCTCATACTGACTGCATATGTTTTTTAGTGTACATAACATAAATTGGATGACGTCAGAAGTAACATAATATAGCACTCGTTGCTGCATTTTCATTGTGCAAGTTTACAACTTTAAGAGCTGTTTTATCAGTTTGCGTTTTTTGGCACCAACACATCTTTATTTCTCAATCATGTTGGAAAGGTTAGCAACAGCTGACATCAGATGCCCATTCCTCGTTCTCCCTGGGACCACCACATACTCAGATAAACTGTGGACATGCCCGTTCACTGGATGAGTCTTCTCTCTCTCTCCAGATAGGAAGACCTTCTGAGCCTTAAAGCGTAAGACAAACCACAACCAGGGAGGGGCAGAGATACAGGGGCTGTCATACTACAGAAGGCTGTTGAAATGAACAGTTAAATCCTATCCCTTGAACTGCTGGGTTGCATGTAGTCAGAGTGAACATGTGATGAGGCATTGTAAAGAGGGTGCCCATCTCCCAGTGATGTTACCCAATAAAAAACAATGCTTACAACCTTAATGTTGTTGCAGTTCTCCGTGTCTCCCAGTCTCTAACAGGAAAAAGGCAAATGGGCATGTTCCCAGCATGTCTCTCTCTATATCTTCTTTAAGAGAGATGAGTAGGCCTTTTGTTTCATCATTCCTCTTTCTCGGTGTGTCGGTTCCTTCAACACTGAGTCCACTAGACAAACCAGAGTCACCTGTGTTGTAGTCAGACCTTCATCTGTCTATGCTACATAACTGACAAGACTGTAACCCTTGTTAAGGATGCCTATACCATACAATATCCATACAAAATAGCACACCATTCTCTCTCTTTTCTTTTTTGTTTTTTGCATTTCAGTAATAAAATAATATCCTGTTTTCACATTCTCATGTTATTAGCATAGTCTAACATTTTCAGACATGAATCTTGCTCTAACATAGAGTAATTTATTTCCTCATTTTCATTTGCATTTTCTCTGAACCACCAATCATATGACTGCTTTACTTCAATGTTTGGCTTGAAATGTCTTCACTACAACCATCAACATCATTCAAGCTGTATGGAAGCTTGTTAGAAACTAAAACTCTGGTTTCAAATATTTGAGATATACATCAAAGTACATGGACTTGCTGTGCAATATACCTTTATGCAAAGAAGCAATTCATTAATTTAACACTTTTAACCTTATAGAAGATGACAGACCTTTTTAGGATTACTGTGGGGCAAATATGTGTCTACAATATCTAAGAATTTACTTCTCACTACAAATCAAGGGGTTTAGGAGTCAGTAGATGCTCATGTGACTGCAATGAAGCACAAAACAATGATAAGAGATATAATGGTTTATGAGATCAAAAAGTGATCAAGTCAGTGGTGGACTACTGACAAAAACTCATCTGATATTTAATAAAGCAATAACTTATATACATATATATATATATATATACATACATATATATATATATATATATATATATATATATATATATATATATATAGAGAGAGAGAGAGACAGCGAGCGTTTTCAAGCATTCAGCTTAAGAGCATGACAGAGGAAATGGAAGTATGACACACAGTAAAACATGAAGGATTATTTCTGGTAAGATAAGATTGGTGATTAGGGGCAAGGACATTACATTTAAACTGATACAAGTGCAAAATATAACAATGCCTGAAATTACATTTAGGTCACTGAATATGCTTAATAATGTGCTTCAATCCTAGTACACTCTTGTGAAATATTTTGACATAAACTCTAGCCTTTGGGTCAGATTTTGCTTGAGGATTACTATAAGTGTAGAAAAAACAAACTGATGTTCTATACTAAGTAATATTGCATGCATGTCAGTTACAGCATTATGTACATATTACTGGAGCCAAAAACAGGAATAAAAACAGTTCCAGAGCTGTAATCCTGACTACTGCACAGGCTACTAGTCAAATACAAAAAAGAGCTTTAATGACAGTTAGTACACTTGTGAAGTACACTGGGATAATGAACATATTTGTACAAGACAGCAAATTAATCTGGACTGTCTTGTAAACAGTCACAAAAAGTTCCTTATTAATAGAGATTTTAACAAAGCTGGAAGCAATGCTAACAAGCATGCTTCACCCATAAACCTGTTAAGAATGCTGATATGGCTAACAGATGCAATAACCAGAATAGTGTAATGAGCACTTCACTGACAGTTAAAGGGCACAACATTTGGAGGTTCTAGTGTGTTCCCTGAGCTATTAATGATAGTTTGCAGAGTTTTTCTGACTTATTTACAGTGTAGACTGCCTGCCAGGAAGAATTTTTCCTCATGTAGATAGCAAATTTTGGAGGTGTATTAGGGAAGAAAGAGGTACCTGTGAGCATATGTTTTCGGACAGTAATGAATCGATAGACTTTAGAAATTCCCTACAGAGTACTCTGTCAGGAATACTGGGCAAGCAAATGAGTGTAACTAAGGAAATGAATTCTTTGAGCTGGGATACAAAATGGGAATTGCCTAGACATTGTTAAGTTTAATTCTGGTAGCTGCCAAAAAATCAATTTCTAAAATATGGAAATCAAAGTTTAAACCAACCATACTTGAAATAGTGAATATTATACAGAGATAAGTCAAAACGTTTAGAAAAAGGTACAAATAAATTATATACAAAAAAAGGAAATTGTGGGAATGATACAAGTAGAACAATGTTTTAGAGGAGGAATGAGGTTTAACACAAGGCAGGAACTGAACAATTGATGTAATGCTGCATTGATTATATTGTACAGAACAATATGTGATGTATAATGTTTGTAAAAGTGAATTTGTTAATATGGTTTGATTACTTTTTTATAAGTGTAAGTCTGCATATGTCACAAGGGATAAATCAAAAAAGGTGTTTTTAAAGGAAAAAAAGTTAGCTTGAGGCAATAATTCTGTAACATGCATAAATCAAAGGCTTTGACAAATAAGATCAGATGCTGCTAGTTTGAAGTTGTGTTACTTTAACACTCCTCTGGGTAGATACAGGTCTCTAACATTGCCTATTACAGTCAGATTTTGGCCAGAAGTAATTTAAAGAGTGTCAGCTGATGCAACTGAAAGGACAGAAGGCATGACCAACATAATTGAAGATCTTTTAGTTTGGGAAGATTTTAAGCAGGAACAAAACATGACTTATTGCTGCCTACAGTAACTCAAAGAGGAGTGAAACTGAACAAGAGTAAATCTCAGATTTGTGTATTAACTCTCAAGTACATGGCACCTTATGATGTGCAAATATCTCAAACCACACCAAGGCCAAAGTGATTGAATATGCAGGATCCCCATGACAAATTGTACCTTACGAGACTGCTTTGGATGGTGCAATGTCTTTCCAAACTCATTTGCAGCTTGTAAGATGCAAAAGTACTACAAAGAAGCTACAAAAACATGATGTTGGTTGTTTTTTGTCACTGGAGCAATACAGGTGTTTCAAGATACTAAAAAGGTTATTCACTGTGGGACCTATTTGGAATTCTATAATGGGCCACATGCTGCATGGCCAGGCAAATGCCATGTACACAACAATATACACTTCTGTAAAACAATTTATTTTGTACAATGAGATGAAATTGAATTGAAATGAAAACTAAAAATATCATATGCATTATGTTTTATGGTTATATATATTATATTTTTATCAGAATACCAATTCTCAAAATCTACTGGACTCAAAACCAGTTACTTCAAGCACAATGTAGCCAACAGCAACTTGGAACAATAACACTGCAAGAAAGTAGACCTACAATGTGTGGGTCAGGAGCCTTGACTCGTACCAAAATAATCTATGCTAAAACAGAAAAAAAACAATTTTTGGTTGTCAGAAATTGCATGGCTACATTTATGCTAAACAATTCAAAACATAGTCAGATCATGAGCTACAGCATATTTAAGAGGTTCTATGACATTTGACTGAAAGCCAAATCAGGTGGTACAAATGACTGAAAGTACATCTGACTAAAAAGCCACTTTATCAAAAAATTGTACACAACATATGTACCATAAAACGCTTTTCTTGCAGGGAGGAAAGCCATGTTGCACCTCCAACTGGGGAGCTTTGCTATTCCATCTCCACGGTCAAACACCTGTGGAGAAAAAAAAAACACTGTACAGTGTGAGTCAATGTTGGTGCACAAACTTCTACAGATCTGGGGGTACAACATGACAGTGGCCATTGCCAATCAACACAAAATCTAAAATTATTTCCCTTTCAGTCATGTGTACTTTCAATCAAATGTCATGTAACCATTTAACAAGCCTCATTACAAAAATTAAGATAGACTTCAAAAACCTCATTACAAAAATTAAGACAGACTTCAAAAAGTCAGATGAATTTACAAAAGTATGATCTTCAAGTTCGGTATGTACCAGGTACATAATGTGCATAGTTAAAATTCCACATGCAGCTTACTTACACAGTGTAAGATTTACTTGAGAAAGTTCCAGAAGTTTTGTGACTTATTTCACAATTGCCTGCGCTTTCTGAAAATATGGAAGAGCTTGGAGTCATTATGAGAGAGATCAGAGAAAAATTGTTGTTTCAGGGTTTATTTATGAACGGGCGACCAGACAATGCTATACCAAAAAGCATGCATCCTAATGTGTGCATACTCTTATTATGATGAGCTTTCATGTGGACAACATTGATGTTTTAAGGTCACAGTTGTCATTCACACTAAGCTTCAAGAAATTATACAACATAAAACCCAGGAGATGCATCTAGGAATTAACAAAAGTAAAGAATGACTGGAACATTCTTTACTGTCCCAAGATGTCAGAACAGATTGAACAAATAGTGCACTAGTGTAAAATATTCCATATTTTCAGCAACCAGAATCAGAGAGGAACTACTGTTGCATAAAATACAGGGACTGCATTTGATAGAAGCAGAAGATGATTTATTTCATATAAAGATGCATATTACATGTTGTATTTACTGTTATTGAAAATGCCAAGTAGTAGTAGTACAATTACATCAGACTATACGTCACAGTGTCACAGAACTGAAATATGTTCTGCTAGACATAACAATCCTGATGAACAATTATTAGATAGTGATACACAGTATATGACCCATTGGCTGCCCAGCCTGATGTAAATATGTCAGCATAGTGGTGAACACCAATAGGTCTAAGAAAAAAATCCCACACTCCTGCAAGATGATGCATTACTCCCAGTAGCTTGATCCTCACCTCCATAGAGGAAAGAGCACCAAAACAGACAAGTCAATGTCTTTAAGCTGGTAGAATGAATGGGCCAAATGTGCATGCTGGAAGACGACTTGATGGTCAGAAGGGGTGCTGGACATGAAAAAAAATGATATATTATTAAAGTGTGATACATCAGGTTTCTTTATCCTTCCCTTATTACACTGATGGGTTGACAAAGTGATGTTTTCATAGAAGCAGGGGCAGGATGCAGAGAAGTAAAAATATTAGGACAGGTTAAGTTTGAGTGGATGAGAAGTTATGGCATGTATGAAGATGATGCCTATTAAATATAACATTGCCCATATGTCTGAACCATAAACTGACAAAGGAAGAAAGAATGAAAAAAATTTGGACACTACCTGAAATAAAAATGGACGAAGAAGTTACACAAATAGAGGGAAGGAGTAGTTGGGGGTCATAGTGGTAAAGTTTCAACAGAATGTATTCTCTTCCACAATATGACATGAGGTCTACCTGTTCTTTTATTAAGGGATCTCAGGATACAGCACAGAAATCACAGCATTACACAGAGAGGGAAAGAGAGAGAACAGCACTCAAAAACAAAGTTATAAGGAGTGGTTATAAGGAATGTTGTAAATCGGAAGAAAGTGTGCAGGGCATTCAGGAATAATTATCAATATCTAAAATGGGGTGGAACTAAAGGGATTTGACTGTCTGAATAAAGCATCCATCTTTTGCCTCAGACAAGGACAGTACTGAAGTTGTACTAAGTATGTGTGACTGTTATGTGGCTTCTCTCCATAACATACGCAATTAAAATGCTTAGAAGTAAGCCCTGGTAAGTACAAAATGATGCATCTACAGTGAAGAGTAGTACTACCCTAAGGACAAGATGGAAGATTTATAAAAATGTGTATAAGGTGAAATGTTACGATCTCTCATTCAGAATGTGAATACATTCATTCAATAAGAACAATAAAAATTTTGCTTAAAAAAGACATTGTAACAGTAAATCATAACATCTGATTTTACCCACCTTATTTGTGTTTCTCTCCCTGCCAAAGGCTCAATCTGGTCTTGGGTTACCTCTCCATGGAAACTTGACTGATACACTAGTCGCATACACAGACAGCTCTGCTAGGAGCTGCCTTCTGCCCTTGACAGAGAATTTTGATTGTAGTAAGCCACTACTCTTGTTATAAAGTACAGTTGTGTAAAATCTTACCAAAAAAGTAGATGCCCTTCTTTTCACAGTTGCAGTACTCATTACCTCTGGGATCTCCTGCCAAGGACAGCCCAACGTGAAGCCAGTATACCAAAGGCTTTATCACCTAATGCGCATCATACATCAGATGTATGCTCCCCTCAAAAGTGTAGGGCATAAAGGTGATGTACGTGTGCTCTCAACTCAGAACTGAAGTGACCCAAAAGAACTAGGACCCCCAGTGGAAAGGAGGCTATGAACATCCAGAATTAAGGAAGAGAAAGAGAGGAATTTCTTGGCCAGGAAGAAAATGCCACCCATGCAAAAGGAAAGGGAAAAAGGCAGCAGGAGGGAGAGAGCGAATACTGTGACAATGAAAAGAAGTTGGTAAGATTTAACACAATTGTCCTATGTTCTTTCATATTATTGTTGCAGTATTCATCACCTCTAGGAGAGTACAGAGAAGGTAGGGAGGAGGAGGGCAAGGTGGAGCCCTCCACAAATCCAAGCAGGATAGCCTTAGCAAAACTTGCCCTGGAAACAATATCCAATTTGTAATATTTTGTGAACATTTAAACAGAAGACCAAGTACCTGCTTGAAGGATGGAACTGGTGTCCAAGCCTTTGAGGAAAGCTCCCAAGGAAGCCACTGCTCAAGTAGAATGTGCCCTCATGGAAACAGACAATTGCTTACTATGAAAAGAACAAAAAGAAATGGCTTTGAAAATCCAGGAGGAGATGGTTTGTTTACAAACTGCCAAAACCAAAGCATTGGTATGAAAAGAAACAAAAATCTGATCAGATTTATGAAAGGCCTTTGTTTTTCTAAATAAAATCTGAGCTGCCTATTAACATGCAAAGCAAGAAGAACCCTCTTACAAGCAGATTGTGGAGAATAGAAAAAAGAAGGAAGCTGGACAGTGGGTAACTGCCATCTCATTAACCACCTTGGGCATAAAAGAAGGATTTGTACACAGACAGACCATGTATCTATGAAAAAACAAAACAAGGAGAGACTGTCATCAAGGCCTGTAATTTAGATATCCTTCTGGCAGAGATTAAAGCAATTAATAAAAGAGTCTTCCAGGTGCAATGTTGCAAAAAAGCAGCAGCAGCAGGCTCAAAAGGAGCCTGAGTCAGCTTTTCAAGTACAAAATTAAGATCTCAAGAAGAAGGAATGGGCTTCCCTGGGGGTCAAATATGAAGGACACCTTTAAGAAAGTGCTTGAGCTCAAACCTACAGGCCAGAGGAGGTGCAAGTGGCAGACAGGCAGAAATGACTGACAAGTGGGCTTTCACTGAAGAATCAGCCAAGCCAGGGTGTAGAAGTTCACGCAGGTAAGAAAGAACTAAAGGGACCTCCACTAAAAAGGGATCCTGGTGATGTTTAAGACATCAAAAAAAAAATCTCTTCCATTTGGATATGTGATTTTCCAGTACTGGGTTTCCTGGCCTCCTACAGGACTGTAAGCATGTCCTCAGAAAACTATTAAAACCCAATCCCCAAAGTGTCAACTGAAGAGTGGACAGATGAGGGTGAAGGAGAGTTTCCTTGTCCTGTATGAGATGATCCATGTGGTGAGGTAACTTGTGATGAGAGCTTCTGGCCAGATGGAACAGGAGGGAGGAACCATTGCTGTCTGGAGCAAAAGGGAGTCACCAACAAGATTTTGAGAGAGTCCTCCTTGATTTTGTGAAGGACCCACTGAAAAAAGGAAGGGGAGGAAAAGCATGCAGGAACATTCCGTTCCAAGAAAAAGACATGGCATCCACCGTCCAAGCCAAAGGGCTTGGGACTCTGGAACAGAACTGAGGAAGCTGCCTGTTCAGAAGGGAGGCAAAAAGATCTACTTGAGGAATACCCCACCAATGAACTACTTCTAGAAACACATCCCTGTGAAGCATCCATTTGTGAGACTATGTCCTGGACCTGCTGAGAAAACCTGCCACAAGACTGTGTTCTGAAGGAATATAAACTTGCCTATAGTCTAGAGATTGATGGCAATTTCACATGCTTGAAGGACTAACCTGCAAAGAAAGCAAGACATTTTGCCCTCTCGTGTCCCCTTGTTTGTTGAAGTACTACATAACTGGTGTTGTCTATATAATTGTCCATATACATCTTCAAGGGGCCCAGAACCCAGAGCACACAGAAAGCCTAAAGTGACAAAATGAGAACCTTCATCTCCTTGATGCTGAGGAGACCAAACGCCCTGCACCTTCAGGGTGCCTGAAGCAGCTCCATACCCTAGCTCTGATGCATCTGTGAAAAGTTCCTGAGATGTGTGAGGAGGATGGAAAGGAACACCTGGATTGTGAGAAACCCACCAGTGAAATTCCAGTCTGAGGTAAGGAAGCAGAGGAATCAGATGGTGAACCAGATGTTGAAGCCACACTGACCAAGGGAAGCATGATGATAGTGGAGGCCATGGACTGCAGAGCTCTGAGAAACTCCCAGAGTGGAAGAGAGGATAGGGGAAGCAGAGACTGAAAAGAAGTTGTGAGAGACCAAACCTAGGAAGAGATGCCAGCATTGGAACAGTCAGGAACCTGCACTCTAGGAAAACATGATCTTGAGATAGAATCAACATGGATTTCTGTGGGTTGACAGTGAGCCCCAGCAACAAAAACTGGGTAAAATGAAGACCATGCATCAGCTTAGAATAGGATGGAGCCTGCAACAAGAGGTCAACCAGGTAGGGAATATCTGGATACTCTGAAGCCTGCAAAAGGTGACTGTAGGGGCTTAGACTTTTGGTAAACACCCTTGGGGTTGTGGAAAGCCCAAAGGGCAAAGTAGAGAACTGAAAAAAAGAAATGTAAATATCTTCTGAATAGAGTGTGAATAAAAATGTGAAGATAAGTGTCCTTCAGATCCAAGAAAACTAGAAAAGATTGGTGGTGTAATATTAGAAAGAGAGTCTGAAGAGATAGCATTATGAAGGAAGGCACAATGAGAAGGGTGTTTAGACAGGAAAGATCCAGGACAACTACTGAAGATCCTTCTTTCCTGGGGACTAGAAGCATCCCAGAATAAACCCCCAAAACCCCTCTCTGTCTGTGGAACTGGCTAAATGGTACCCTGGTCCAAAAGACTCTGCAATACCCCTGGAAAATAAGGAAGCTGTTCTGTAAGGGGTTGAGGAATTTCTGAAAAGGAGGAAAGAGCCTTCCAGGTCGTAAAGTAACTCTGCTGGATGATGGAGACAGCCCAGGTGACTGTGATGATCAGCTGCCAAAGTGGGAGAGAAAGAGAAAGCTTGAGGGACAAGGGAACCTGGCTGAAAGAAATGGAGTGCAGACAGTCAGCAGATGTCCGAGACTTGTCAAGAAAGGACTGTGCCTGGGGCTTGGGGGTTTGAGTACATGTGTCAGAGAAACCATGCAGTGGACCCTTCTTACCTTTGGAAGACAAGTCTATGTAGCCTACACAAAAAAAGCAGTCTTACTAGGGTAGTTCCTCAATCTTGAGAATAGGGGAGACAAAGATCTGCTTCAGATCTTTCATGCCCTTACCTAGTTCATGTAAGGTCTTGAAAAGGTCAGCCACAGCACTATCAAACAAATGATTGTTATCCAAGGGAGTGTCTACAAGTTTTGCTTTGATATCATCTGGCAAGGCCTGAATGTGAAGTCAGCAGTAGCACCTCATCACAGATCATTACAACTGTATTTGAGTGATGGGCAACCTTAGAAGTGGAAGTGAGCAAGGAGAGAGCTGAGGCTTTACTCAGAGTCTGGCATATCAGAAACAGGTTTCCTAACCTGGGAAAGAAGACACAGGCTGTACCATGTCATACGAGTCTGGTAATTGATGGCCCTGAAGGCTAAGGTGGCAGAAGTGTATACCTTTTTACTAATCCTCTCCATGGCTCTACTGATTTTTTCCAAAGGAAGGAACTTGGAAGAAGGTAAAAGCCTAGAAGGTTTATCAGTAGAAGCAGAAATCACTGTAGGATCAGAGGAAGGGCATTTATACACGAACTTGCAGGCATTCAGCACCTCATAGAACCTACCAATTTTTTAGGAGTTGGAGGCTGAAAATCTGGTGTCATGGAACCTGCAAAAAAGGTATCTAATAAACAGGCCAATGCAGGAAGGACAGCTGAAAGATTATGAGAGTTCATTTGCAACAAATACTAATAATACATCTTCTGGAAGTCAGAAACTTGGGAGCAATCCCATCTGAAATGCTCCAGCATGTGCAGGACTGTCACCAAAGGAAAGCCCCTCCAAAGGATAGTCAGAACTAACAGATCCCTCTTCTCCTCAGACCACAATCTAAAGGTGAAGGTAATTGGGAGGAATAGGCTAAGGAGTCAACCTTAGAACCAAACTCTTCATCCAAAGACTCTGGGTCCCTATCCCTGTTAGTGGTATAAAGAGGAGGAGGAGCAGGAACTGAAACCCACTGAGGAGGCTTCAATGCCATCAAGGTATTGACTTTAGTCCTGCCATTCCTTTTGTGGAACCCTTGAAGTAGACATCGCATGCATAGTTTTTTGGCTTTTCTTTATATGGACATCTGTTCTGACAAAATACACAGGTTCAGACTCCTGACAAGATTCAATCAAGGTACCTGGCACTTCTTCCCATACAAGGATTTGAGGAATCTCCTTTGACCCCTTAAAAATGATCAGCCATGGCTCCCCTTAAATATCAGCAGTGTACGTCTGCAAGGCCTCCGAGGACATGTGAGAAGCAGGTTCCATACCGGCCTACAAGAAGGTCATGGCAGCGGAAACCGATGGTAATCCGGGCTGTCCCCTAGGTTCTCAATCACCTCAAGACAGACATCCAGTGGTGGCTGTGCAGCAGCAGACTTAGGCCTAGACTTTTTGGCCGTATTAAACAGCAACTGTACCACAGGGAGAGTGGATTCTGCCATGGCACATTGGGCCAAAAGCTTGAGATGTTGGTTCTCAAGGTAAATGGAAAGTGAAGAAAGCCAAGTAAGCAAAGTGTTGGGAACAAAAGCCTGACAGGTGGAATACTGGGTGCGGTTGTGGGACGCACTTAAGTACAACAGGCACCTATCAAGGCTGTCTTTATGGGGAATCTGCCTCTCACACTAACATTTTCCTTTCTTGGATGACATGTAACCCAATAAATAATATAAGGAAAAGAAAAAAGAACCCCAAAGGGGTACTTATCTGAAAAATGTAGGCTTGGTAAAACCAGCAAAGCAAAGGGCATTCTGACTGATGTTTGACAATGGTGTTCTGACTGGTGGCAAGAAGTTCTAAAGTTGGGAGCATATCACCTTTATGTTCTACGCTTGTGTGGGGAGCACACATCTGACGTACAATGCTCCTTAGGTGATAAAGTCTTTGCTATATTAGCCAGACATTGAGGTATCCTTGGCAGGAGATCTCAGAGATACTGAATACTGCAACAAACATAAAACATAATAATAAAAGTGAAACTATACAATCAGTTGTAATGTACAATACACCAACCTCTTTGGGGTGAGCAGAGAGGGCAAATGCACTGTTCATATATCTGGTTCTATTCATAGACGAACATCAGTTCAAGAAAAGTATTAATTTATTTATTACAGTTTGTGGACCAGTCAAATGACCCTTTTCAGCCATGACCTAGTTATATAACTTTAAAGCAGCATACAGATAAGACAAGATACTTAGATTATAACGCAAATGAAAGAACACTGTCAACAATTGAAGTAATATATGCAGTACATACATATTTGCTATATGTAGTCATAACTCGGCAAATGAATAATTTAAATACTGTTTCTCAGCCTGTATCACAAAATTGTGTTAATTTCTCATTTCAAAAAAGTTTCCTGAACTGTAATGAAATTATACCTTGCAAATGTTTTTCAGAGGCAGGATGCAAAAGGCCAAGTGCTGAATTAGTTGATGCCCTTCTATATCACTGTTGACACTCGGCCAGTATACAAAAGCCAGATGACCCTGTACACACCATATGTCACATTTATGCTCCCCACACAGAATGGAGGCCATAATAAAAGGGACATACAGATGCAACTATTCAGCACATATTTGCCAACAGTTCAAACATTACTTTTGCTAGATGGTCTGAACTCATTTTTGCTGTAGCTTTACTGAATACTTAACCACTAGATAAGTTTCCTTTTTTTTGGGGGGGGGGGGGGGGCTTTCATTTTATTTTGCTACCTAGAGTTCTTGTCATCCAAGAAGGGAAAATGTTGTCAGTGTGGGAAGCAGATTTCCCATAAGGATTGCCAAGAACAATGTCTTTGTTTGGGTGCTTCTCACATCCATACCTCTTGTAGTATCTGTAAGGTATTTGTGCCTAGCCGTTTGTCTTCCCTGGCCATTAATCTTAAAAATCAGTGGCTTAAACAGTTAGCCTAGGATACTCCCACTAAGTAACAAGAAGGCCAAAAAGTCTCAGACAGATTCTTTAGCTGTCCAATGTGTAATGGACATCCCCCTAGTAGTGGTAATAGATATGTAAGTCATTCTGTGTCTACGTTGGATTCCTCTGCCGCGATCTCATTGGAGCCAGGCAAGGATCCATCCTTCTGCACGACGTCTGAGGCTTTGCAGGCATCTGCTCTGTATGCTGAGGGGAAACAGTGGTTGATTATTTCAGAGGGTCCTAGAGGGATTCCACAGATAATGGTCAGGGAGAAAGTTTTGGGTTCTAATATTGAATCTCTCCAAGGGTCAGAATCTCTGGTATTTCTTAGGGCTGATGTCCCTTCCAAGAAAAGACAAAAACTGGAGCATGTTTCCTTCCATCCTAAGCATCCTCAAAGGGAATGGCAGGAGTTTAATCAAGGCTTGTTTTCTGCCTTGATGGATCTAAAGTCTCCTCAAGGGGTTACTGTACTTTCTCCTCCTTGGACCTCTATCCCTTTAAACAACTTAGGGAACTGGATAACTCAGATGAGGATTCAGTGTCTGATGAGGGGTCTTTGTCCTCTTCTTCGGTTACTGTACTTTCTCCTCCTTGGACCTCTATCACTTTAAACAACTTAGGGAACTGGATAACTCAGATGAGGATTCAGTGTCTGATGAGGGGTCTTTGTCCTCTTCTTCACAGATGCCTTCGCCTTTGGCTTATGGTTCTGATGAAGACAATTCTGTTAGCCCTGAGTCTATTTTTGAGGAACTGTCCTTTGGGAACCCAATTGCTAGGATGATGAAATACTTTAAGTGGGCTTCTTCTCAAATGTCTGACATTCAGAGAAGATATTATGACTTCCTTTGCATGGATACTCCTAAACCATTAGTAGTTCCTTCTGTGTTGACTGCCTTGTTAGATACTTTCACTGCTGCTTCCAAGTCTCCTGATTTTCAGTCCCCTGCTTCTAACACCCCTGGTTTTATAAGGTTCCTGAGGATTGTCAATGTTTATTTAAAAGTCCTTCTGTTGATCCTGTTGTGGTGTCAGTCTCTTCTGTCAAACATTCTAAGCTTTTGCCCTCTTTTAAACTTTTGCCCTCTGATAAGGGTAGTAGGACAATGGAGAGGGTTAGTAAGAAAGTTTACAATACTTCTACTTTGGCCTTTAGGGATGTTAATTACCATACTCACATGACCAGGTATTCTCTGGCCTTGATTTCTCAGGCCTGTTAGGTTATTTCTTACCTCTCTGATTCTGAAGGTAAATCTTCTGCCTTATCTTTTTTTCAGGCTCTGCTTCTCAAGTGGCTTGCCACTCTATTAAGTGTAGCTATGATGCTGCTGACACCTCTTCTAGGGCTGCGGCTTTTGGGTCTGTCATGAGGCATTATTCTTGGCTCCACCTTCAGTCTCTGCCTGAGCACATTAAAGATAAGTTTTTGGATGCTCCTTTGGATAATAAATATCTTTTTGGGACTGCTGCAGATGAAATGTTTAAGTCTCTTCAAGAGAAAGGCAAAGCCTTGCAGGACCTTAAACATATTTTTGTCTCTCTTATCCCTACGTTCCAAAGGAATTATCATTCTAGATCTGATTCTGTTTGCAGGCAACCCTACCAGGGCTCCTAGGGCAGGAGTGGGAGGTGGGCCCCCACTGCTACGTCTTCTCAGGTTGCTGTGGCCCAGAAGCCTCCTTTATCTGGTAAGCGTGCTTCTCTTTGACAATTCACAGACCAGGTTCCTTTGTCCCTTCGACTTTCCCTTTGTCTTCCAATTTGGTGTCTCATCACTTCAGACTATTGAATTCTTTCTGTCATCAGTCAGGGTTACTTTATGGCATTGAAGTCACCCCTCCCCCCACTTTCAGGGATTCCTCAGCCTCTTCTAGAGCAACTTACTAATTTCCCAGAGGTTCTAGGGTCCCTGGTGAACCAAGGAACCATTTAACCTGTCCCCCCTTCCCAAGTGGGAAAGGGTATTAATTCCAGGATGTTCCCTGTTCGTCAAAATGAGAGCACTTGAAGACCTATTCTGGATCTCTCCCTGCTCAACACCTTGTCCCTTCTTTTTGCATGCTTACTCTTCAAACCTGTTTTCCTCTTTTGTTACCCTGGGATTTTTGGTGTCCTTGGATCTGAAAGATACTCACCTTCATTTTCCTATTCACCCTCTTGGATTTGAAAGATGCTCACCTTCATATTCCTATTCACTGTGTTCTTTTCATTTTCAGTTGTCTGTTTTGCCCTTTGGTCTCTCAACTGCACCAAGGGTATTCACAAAATGCCTAGCTCCTGTGACTGCTTTCTGCAGGCTCCACGGCATTCAGATTTTTCCTTATCTAGACAACCTGTTGCTTCAGGTGCCTTCTTCCAGTCACCTGTTACAAAATATGAAGTTCACCATCTCTCTTCTTCAAAGTCTGGGGTTTACTATCAACTTCCCAATGTTTGTCCTGACTCACTTTCAGGATCATATGTATCTGGAATGCAAGATTCAGACAGTACCAATGTTGGCCTCTCTTCTACCTCCAAACGTTTTGCCACTGAAAATCTTCTTTCAGTCTTTTCTTCTTCTTCTTCTGACTGCCAGGGAATTTCTTTGGGCCCTGGGATTCATGGCCTCTTCTATTCCAAAGCTTCCTCTTGCCAGACTACATACGTTGAAACTTCAATCGTACTTCATGTCAGCTTGGCTGCAGTATTGTTACCCTCTGGATTTCAATGTACCTCTCATTCCCTGTCTAAAGAAAGGTTTTGAGAAGTGGAAAAAAAGTTTAATCTCAACTCAGGCTGGCCCTTTCAGCCACCAGTCCCTTCTCAAGAAATGTTCACCGATGCCACAGACATGGGGTGGGGGTTATTTTGGTCACTTGAGAGTTCAGGGTCTTTGGCCTCTCCAACAGCAGTCAGACCATATCAATATCAAAAAGATGAGAACTCTGATTCTGGCTCTTCAAGCTTTTCACCTCATGCTCTCTCCAGGCCCCTTAAAGATGTGTACAGACAACACTAGAGTGATATGGTATGTCAACAAGCAGGGAGGCATAAAATCTTACCTACTCTGCAGGATGGCCCTTCATGCTTGGGAGATGGCACTCAGTTATCAGGTAACTCTTCAGGCAACATACTTTCCTTCATAGCATAATCTAGTGATAGACTCTCTGAGCAGGTCCAAAACACAAGCTCATGAATGGATGTGTCGCAAAGGCCCCTTAAAGGTGGACACAGACAACACAAGTGATGTGGTATGTCAGCAAGCAGGGAGGCATGAAATCTTACCACCTCTTTAGGATGGCTCTTCCTGCTTGGGAGATGGCACTCAGTTATCAGTTAACTCTTCAGGCAGCAAACTTTCCTTCAAAGCACAATCTAGGGACACTCTCTGAGCAGGTCCAAAGCATAGGCTCACGAACAGACGCTTCGCAAGGATGTGTTTCTGTGGGTCCATTTCTGAATCTGGAAATACTGAAATCGAATTTCAGTATCTTGAGACCAGAACAGTGAAAATGCAGTTGCCTGAAACTGCATATTATTGAATCATAGTTTGCAGAATCTGCTGTAGGTGTGGTGCAGTCTCTTGGTCGTTGTGTGGTGTCACTTTAAGGTTTATTGGTTTCTGGGTAGTAAAGATGGTAGACAATGTGTGGTTATGTTCGGAGAATCAGGTAGGTTTATAGTTTGTAAGGGTTTTGGATAGAAATGTGATTTGGTTTAGTTTTTTGGGGAGTTTTAGGAGTAGGCTAGGGTACATAGATAGGTGAGTGTGTGTGTGTGTGTGTGTGTGTGTGTGTGTGTGTGTGTGTGTGTGTGTGTGTGTAAGTATTTAAAGTGAAAAGAAGAAAAGGATTGGCCAGACAAAGCTATGAAGTTTTCTTCTTTATTAAAACCACACGAAATCCAACAATGGTAAGCGCTTTCGGGTTCTCCAACCCTTCATCAGACATAACATTATCTGCACATAGGTATCCAGGTCTAAATGAAATGGTACCTTTAAAACCTGCCTTACAAAAAAGGCGGGTAATGTACTGAATTTGATTGGTTGCTTCAGGATTTAAATTGTAAAGACCTCTGTTGTTTTAATTGTCTGATGAAGGGTTGGAGAACCCGAAAGCGCTTACCATTGTTGGATTTCGTGTGGTTTTAATAAAGAAGAAAACTTCATAGCTTTGTCTGGCCAATCCTTTTCTTCTTTTTGCTTTCAATTATTTTGGTTTGGCGAGACTTCAGCTCAAGCACAAAACATTGTTTCTAGTTCTAAAGTATTTAAAGTGGTGATTTTTGTACATGTGTAGTGGATGTGTTTCTAGTGGGTTAAGTGTGACAGTGTGCAATGGGAGTGTAGGACGCGTAGCAGTAGGTTTGTTTTTTTCGTGTTAGTGCGACCTTGGAGTTGGTATATATAAGTAGGGGGTGTGGGTTTGCCCCTCCTTGCTTAGACTTAAAGTAGTGTTATGTGTTTATGTTTTTTTGGTTTTATGTTTTTCAGTCGGGGGAGTGTTGGGTCTTTATTTGTGTTTTTTCATTTTCGATATTATGAACGCTGGTATGGTTTTTCGATTTCATGGACATTCGCTGTTCTGGCCTCAAGATACTGAAATCTGATTTTTCAGTATTTTGAGATTCAGAAGTGGACCCATTTCTGGACATTGTCCATCAGTGGGGTATTCCTCAGGTAGATCTTTTTGCTTCCCCTCTGAAAAGGCAGCTTCCTCTCTTCTGTTCCTGAGTGCCATGCCATCTGGCATGGAAGACGGATGAACTTTCTTATCCTTGGAAGAGGAGGTTTCTTTATGCTTTCCCTCCTCTTCCTCTACTTCCAAGAGTCCTGCAGAAGATTCAGCTGGACTCTCCGAAAATCTTGCTAGTGATTCCTTTTTGGCCAAGACAGCACTGGTTCCCACTCTTAATGCATCTGGCCAAGGACAATCACCACAAGTTACCTCACTATTTGGATCTCCTCACACAGGTCAAAGGGCCTCTCATCCATTCTCACTTGTCCACTCTTCAACTGACACTGTGGGTGATAAGGTTTTGATCCCTTTCAGGCACCTCTTTTCTGAGAACATGCTCAAGGTTTTACAGGAGGCAAGGAAATCCTCAACCAGGAAATCTTCTATACCCAAATGGAAAAGATTTTCTGTCTGGTGCCATGCTCATAACCAGGACTCTATTCCAGTGTGGGTCTCTCTGGTTCTCTCTTATTTGTGCGAGTTTTTCCAGTCTAGCCTGGCCCATTCTTCTGTGAAGGCCTATTTAACAGCCATTTTTTCTTGTCTACCCTTGAATCCTCCTTTTACGTCAAACAATTTCTTAAAGGCGTCCTGCATATTAGGCCTCCAAGAAAACCTATTCCTCCTCCTTGGGACCTAAATTTTGTTTTGGAAAAATTGACTTAGGCTCCTTTTGAGCCTGCAGATTCTCCTTCTTTGCAACTTTGTACCGGGAAGACTGTTTTGTTGCTGGCTCTTACTTCTGATTGGAGGGTTTCTGAGCTCAGGCCCTTACAGCCATTCCTTTTTTGTTTTTTCATTGGGATAGGGTGTCCCTCATACTACTCCATCTTTTATGCCCAATGTACTAAAATCGGTTAGTATAACTCCATTCCTTTTTCCCTTCTACTCAGTCTGCTAGTGAGAGGGTTCTGCATACTTTGGATTTGCACAGACAACACTGGTACTATTTGGATAAAACTAAGGCCTTTCATAAGTTTGATCAGCTTTTTGTTTTCTTTCATCTCAGGACATTGGGTTTGGCTGTTTCTAAGCAAACCAACTTCTCCTGGATAAAGGCCATTTCCTTTTGTTATTTTTTTCATGGTAAATCTCTGTCTACTTCTGTTAGAGCTCATTCCACTAGGAATGTTGCCTCTTCTGATATCTTCTTCAAGGGTTGGACACCAACAAAATCCTTGAAGCTGCTACTTGGTCTTCAGTGCACACCTTTACTAAGCATTATAAGTTGGATTTTCTAGGGCCGGAGCAGGTTTTCCTGAAACCATTTTATGTGAGTTTGTTGAGGGCTCTTCTCAGCCTTCCACCTCTTATTCTATTTCTTGAGCTTTTTTACTCCCCTTTCTGTTTTAGATACTGCAACAGTGATACAGAAGGACATAGTACAGTTGTGTAAAATCTTACTATAACAGTAGGTGTCATCCTCTTCACTGTTGCAGTGTTTACTCCCTCGCTCCAACCCCCTCTTGTTTGTTCTGGTTTTGGTTTTAGATTCTCTTTTTGATGAGGGTTCCCCTTTTTCTTCTGCATTTTTCCTTCTGGATGTACACGGACTCCTTTGTCCTATGGAAACTGTTCTCTTTTGGGGAAATTCAGTTCTAGGTAGCTGCATCTGTACGTCCCTTTTACGCCCTATGTTCTGTGCAGTTAGCATAAATGTGATGTACTGCACATACAAGATCATTAGGCTTTTATATACTGGCCAAGCATTGGGCTGCCCTGGGCAGGAGATCCATTCTGTTTTGGATACTGCAACAGGGAAGAGAAGGACATCTACTGTTATGGCAAGATTTTACACAACTGTACTCTCCTTTAAGTTTTAAACATGCACTGGTTGTACGTCTCCCTGAAGCCTTCATATTCCCTCAGCATCCTTCAGATCGCTTCAGACTTCCAGCCTACAACCAATATCTACCCACTTGCAAAAATACTCGAAAATTATGTATTATCAGATACTGGAGTATGTTTCTAAATGTATTTTAACAAATAAACAGCACAGATTCTGCTTCAGTTACAGTACCCTTATTACACTACACATTAACAGACAAAATATATAACAACATGGGCAAAGGTTTAATGACAGGTAAAATATTTCCAAATCTAAAAAGAGCTTTTGAAACGGTCAGTCATACTTTATTAGTAAAATAGGCTGTCTGAATGTGGCTTCTCCCCAGAGGTAGAACACTGGTTTCATGACTACCTAACTAACAACTTTCACTATATATGGTGCTAACAAATCCTAAACTAATGAAAAAATCTGTTTTGGTGTCTTTTAAGGATCAGTTCTAGGACCAATCCTCTCCTTTTTCTTCACTAATAACCTCCCTTGGGAGCTATAAAGCTTAGACTGCGTAATATATGCAAATAACATAATCACTGTTATAAATGAGAAAACAACCAATGAATTCTTCACAGATGTACTATATGACTGAACTACTGTGGAACTGGCTAGCTAAACACAAGCTCGTTACACACTTAACATTTCTGACCTTTCTCACAACTCTTTACCAAATTCCACTTCACAAAGATATCTGTGAATAACACTGGATTCCTTCCCTAACTCATTAACAGATCATGTAGAGACCCCAGTCAACAAAGTCCTAGTGCAACTAAAAGGTGCCTATTCAATCTTAAATCTCCCACCTCCCAAAGCCAAAATATCTAAAGTTAACACCATTCTTAATCCACGGGATTGAATATAGACTACTGCTGCTTACCACAAACTCAGCATCTAATACCACACTGCTACAAAACTACTAGAAACAAAATACTGTTTATTACTCTAGTAAATGATACAGAACCCCACTGCCACAAAATAAAGACATGTGGCTCACAGTATCAGTCAGAGCTGATCTACTTCTTAACACCCCTACTTACAAGCTTCTCAACTCACATATACTTTCGTCTACTAAACAACAAATTACTCACTAGAGAGTACAGTTATAATCGCAGGAGTACAGAAATGACAATCTCAGCTAGACCTCCCCTACAAGTTAGTCATAAAAGAAAAAAGCCTTTTTCAAAACTGCCCTCACCAGCTGGAATAAATTTCAGGAGGAAATTAGCCATCTAAAGTAGCTAGCTAGCTTTAAACTGCAGTTAAAATTATCTCAAAAAATAAATATATACCTGTAAATCCTTCAGAGATATTGGTTAACAGCTGCCAACATTTCAAGTACAATGTGCTAACCTCCTTGCTGCTGTCAATGCTATTAATCCATGGGCATCTATTACAGGAGGGTTAATGTATCACACAGTGAAAACTCTAGCTTGGCTAGATTTTTATTGTAGTTTTTAATAACTGGTTTGTCTATGTGACCTTTTTACTGTTTGGTTTACAATGTTATTAATCCATGTATTTACTAGAAAGATATATAATACTCTCCTGTTCTTTCTACTATGTGAAAATAAAGTGAACTTAGTAACTTATTGGTGCAACCATCTAACTACTTCAAGAATATTTGACTGTCATTGTAAATAATGCATTAACTGCTATAAAATGGTGTATGTATACAGCAAATATATATCTAGATAACACTTCTTTCAAGTTCTCTGTACATTATTTTGTAATGTCTTGATGCATTGACTTGGGCCATGACTGAAAATGGGTCCTTGGACCAGTTCATCTACCCAGCTAACAAATCTAAAATAAACATACAATGAATAAAAATGAAAGATGCAGCTCTGGTAGGCCTCAACAAATTAAAGACTGCTGAAAAGCTAAAATGAGCCAACAAACCCCCTGGAACTAACAAAATCACTGGGTATTTCAACACAGGTACTGACAACTGTGTTGCTAATGTCTTATCTTCTGGTAGCAAACAATGGTCAGTGAGAACTTTAGTACTTTTGTTGCATATATGGATATTCCTACAGTAGGAGTCATTTAAAGGTATATTTTGCAGTCACAATAATGTATTAACTACAATCTATATTATTTGATGACTGCAGCTCCCTGAATTTTGAAAATCGATATTAACCTTACTACTATGTACATATTGCAAATTAGTTTTAGTCTGTAGTTGTAGTATACATTTTTTTCGCATTTTATTATGCTGTTAATTTATTTTATTTATGCACCACGGTCACAGTTGAAAGTTGTCTCTTGGATCAAGTGTACTTACCATAAATAAATAAAATATGCACATTTTAATATGTGAACTGTTTTATCCAATGCAGCAACTAGCTTTTCCTTTATGTCTGTAGCATTGTCACTAGAAAGTGACAGCAAATGTTTAATAAAGAAATACCTTCTTGTGAAGACCTTACGACTTGAGAATTTTCCTTATCAGAATCCAAAGAAGTTGAGAAGAGAATGAACTCCTCTTCATTAGTTCAGTCAGTAGAAAATGTTCTTTCTCTTTCCTTTTTCACCTTCTTTAATATTCACAGTACCTGCTAAAGTTCATATCCTTGTGTTCTGTTCACAGGCTTGTATCATTTCAACTAAGGTACTGATGCAAGATACCAAAATTCTTTTTTTTTTTCCAAAATCTCTATTTCAATTTTCTTTTTTCAAATAATAACAACAATACGGTAACTCAAAAACACAAATAAACAATACAAATACCTATCTAAAGAAAACAGACAACAATCTCGTTCCGTCGTCAAGTAAAGTATGAGAATTCTTATGTTCATTTGGTCTCATAAGGGATAGTTAGAATGGGGATAGTCTATATATAAAGTAAAAATAGAAATGTAACCATTTATTTGTATGTTTAGGGAAAATATCTAGTTACACATATACTAAGAAAAGGGAGAAGATGCAAGAAAGACTGGTTATACTATGATACCGAAATTCTCACAAACAGATTTTATAATCATGGGAAAGTTTCATTAAGATGGGTTGAATGAGATGCAACTGCTGAAAAGCTAAACTCATCCATCAATAGTCAGGAATCAACATGATTATGAGTGTTACCAAAGTGACTAATGAAAAAGCTGCTATTAAGGTCTTATCTTTTTAGCACCAATGGTGTTAATGAGGAGAATTTAGATATTTTTGTTGCATATTCCTGTTTTGGGGGATCATTTGAGGAATTGTACCCTCCTCAGGATCAAGAGATGTACCGGGATGATCTACATTTTCTTCAAGACTTTTGCTGCTTCCTTTGAAGATTCACCTTTGCTGAGTTTTGTCACTTTACTGAGAGCATTACAAAGAACTGAAGAAGGTTCCTCACAACACTGGCTATATATAGGGTGCTCTGAGCTTGTGATCTTTTAACTAATTTTTTAAAGTGATAAGGGAGTTCTACTCTATCACTACACAATCACCAATAAGAAGTAGTAAATGCCCCCACCCTCACTTCCAGATGCTCAGTTTCCTTATTTCCAAGTGCAATAGGTCTTACAAACCACTGAGTGCTAGATGGAAAACAAAGCAGGGGAAATGCCCTAATGGTATGTACACATGAAATAATGCGTGGAAAACAACCAACAGTTTAAAAACAAAGAAACTAAGATTTGCACAGTGAAAAATTAGTTAAAAAAGGCATTTACAACATTCTGTTCATTGACACTGAAAGGGTAATAAAGGAAGGAAGGAAATAGAAAACTTATCAAGTCAAAGATAAATCTTTAGGATTTTTTTGTAAGCGCAGCCTTAAATTAAGTATTCATTATGAAACCATATTTAAAATGTAAAACAATGACAGGGGTATCATCACCATATATATGCAGTTCTACAAAAATACTTTTTTCACAAAAGTTGCATATCGGAATCAAAAAGAGGGTCGAGCTGATCATGGCCAGCCCACCACTGCTTACTCTGTTTGCATGACAAAGTCCTATGTTCAATAACAATGAATATGTGGGGGAAGCAGTGTGACAACTGCAGCTCATTAAATACCCTTCCTGTAGCTGCAGCAGATTGTGGGAAGGGTGCACAGTACTATGTCGCAGCCATAGGTAACAGGAAGTAAAAGCAGGGCTCCAAAGTCATGCTCCCACCTTTATAATGATCTCAGGGATCTGCTGAGCACAGCAGCAAGAAGGAAAAGTTTGCGGCAGTCTTAAAGGGCAATGAAGCATGGGTGCTGCTCTATTTTTTAAGCAAAATAAAGGTTGAAAATGGGAATATAGAAAGTGATGAAAATGGGGGGGGGGGCAACCAGAAGGTACAGCATACGATGGACAAAAAGGAAATCAGCAGGATGAAGGGGGAAAGAGGGGAAAACATTTGGGGGGCAAGTGCCCAACTCATACATATGAAGAGAAGTTAAGATGAGAAACATAAAGGAAATAAGAGGAATGTAATAGAGTTAAGGAGGGTAGCAGGGCACATAGACAAGACTGATGGTTTATTGCTGACACAATGAGAGATAAGGAACACAATGAAGGAGGAGACATAAGACTCACACAGGAAAAACAATGGTGATGGGGAGGAATGGACAACAAACAAGATTAGACATAGACAAAAAAATGAGCGGAACACCAGGATGAGGGATATGATCAGGTGCTCAGCTGCAGTCCTTTACAGCCGTGTCCCAGTAGGGGCTTAATCCTCACCCTGCCCCGCTCCACCTCTGGATTTTGGTGCTGATGGTAAAAGTGTGGAGCAGGGAAACATCTTGATGAGTTGCTAGAGGAGGGTCTCTAAGTGGCCAATTTGGACATCCAGCCAAATGTCAATAAGGCCACACACTGTTTCCTCCAGCTGCTACAAAGTGGCATAAATGCAATTTACACTATCACTGCTATCTGCAGGTGCTATATCAGCACCTTTTTCAGCACAGCCAGTGGCAAATGCCACTGCAGGTACGTCTGGGGGCATGATGGTGATAGCAGCAGCTGGGGGCACCAATGCCTGTGAAGTCAGTGGCAGTGGTGTATCAGCCACCAGTAGTCGGGTCATACGCCTGGATGCTACTGCATCTAAATGTAAAATAAATAAAGAGAAATTAAATAAAAATACTGTGTATAATGCAAATGATAAAGAGAAAAGGAGAAGGGGTGAGACAAGTATTAATGCAGGGAAAAATGCAGGTAAAATATAACCTCCGTCTGACTAATTTACATTTACTATAATGTAATGGTTAAGATGCACCAACCTACAGTAACAATGACATGTCAATATATAACATATAGGGGACTTGAACTCACAGAATTCAGCATATGCAAAGTGAAAGGCAATGCATTCACATACTGAGCTACATCAGCAGTCTAAGAAAAGTCTGCAGTTGTGTCTCACATGAAAGAGAGAGACAACATGTCCAATTTGTACATCACATTGTTGGAAAGATCAGTGAAACACCTACTAGAGATGCGACAGGAGAAACAATGAGCAAGGATTGGGAGGAGAACCCAAAGCCATCAAAATATCAAATGTATAAGTTCAAGGTTCAAGCTGCTAAACTGCTTGTACAATCCTGCTGAAGACTGCTGTTAAATATGTATTAATGTCAGTAGTTCAAGTAAAGTAAATAAAGCAAGATTTGTGAAAAAATGAACTAATGCTATGGAGAATGCAAGTCTCACATAATTTCTACATTTTTACATGTAGCACTGAAAAGTAAAACAAACACAAAGTAGTCTACCAAGGCGGAACTAAACCTACTGCCAGCATAGCAGTAGGATATCATTACCTTAACATGTTGAGCTACATGTATAAACTCACAAAGGCATGAAATCAATGACATATATACAATAAACCCTATAGCGCTACCATTAATTACTGAATGGGCAACCTAAGTGCTAATACTGTGTAAAGCAAGGGTCTACACCTGTTTCCCTGTATGCTGAAAACTACCTGTATGGGAAGTAGCATTCTTCAAACTAACAGATAACATAGCAAATGGCCCAAACTATTAGGGCAACAAATATTTCCTAACATACCTGTTGTACTTGCATTAGACTATTATCTTACTATCATAAACACCTTAACATTATATAGATCCTAAACAAGTGACAGTCTACAGCATTGCACTTGTTTGTATGGTAAACATGCAACTACCATCCATTACATTACTTGTAGTTCTGGTTAATGTGCCCAAAAATAGTAGCACTCTGGAACTATAACTTGTATACATATCTGCTTACCAGTCAATGCAGGCTGATAAACTTGCACTGTGTGTGATTTCTATAGTGCTTTTGATTTTCATCAATTTTTATCGGTTATCAGTTTTTAACCAACGTTTTTATACTATGTCTAATTTGTTATAATTATTTAAACTGCAAATGTTTTTGTTTTATTTTTGAAGATTGTAAAATTATTGTTCTTAAAACATTTTGTAATAATTCAGGCCTCTGCTGAAAATGGGCTTCTACACAGTTGGACTTTCCTGGTAATCTGTTGTCAGTAACTAAATTCATGAATTCATTTTTCTAATTCTTGTATCTTGAACTTTCCATACATATCTCTCAACCTATTAGCACAAAAAATCTAGATAAATTCTAAAGTAATTGGAGGGCGGGGAGGCAAAGGCCCATAAGTTGGGACAAATTGTAAATACTGCTGTAATAAACTTAGAAAGTTGCTAAAATAACAGTATTTATTACTGAGTTTCTGTCTGAAACTCAAGAGTATGTCATTATTTAGTAATGTCAGGCCTCAGTGAATTGCCATGAAATGACAAATTTTATGAGGAAAAGAGTAAAAATATGAGGCAAAAACCTGGAAATTCTGTAAAAAATCTGGACAGTTGAGAGAAATGTTTCCATGTGTTATCTGTTCTCATAGATGGCAAAGCAATGTGTAACAACTTGTACTCCACTCCGCTTCTACACACTTGAATCCGATATCCCACACCCTTATCTTTTCCTTCTGGTGGTTTATTTTACAGTATTTGTATATGATAATCCAGTCTCAATGTCTAATCAGTCCAAGTTCACTTGCAGTTTTCCACAAGATCAGAGTTTGATGTAAGCTGTTCTGACGCACATTTGTCTGTATATTTATTACCTTTTACATTACTGTACTGTTAAATATGTTGTTTTTACTTCTTTAGTAATATGTACTTATATATTAAATACTTGCTGATTTGTTAGTGGTACTGTTACAGCTGCTTTTGTTTTGTTTGTGTTCTTGTCAAACATTTTCCCTACTTGCTGTGGCTGTGAGTTTTTTTTTTTTTTTAACTGTTATGATTTCCTAATTGCAATTACTGATTTGGTCTGTATTATAGATTGGCCAAGCCCTGTTTGGATTTGGGTTTTCCCTTGGTGTTATGGAAACCCAATTTATTCTACACAACACTGGAATATTTTTTTTTTCTTTTGAATAAACACTTAAATAGGTGCATAGGGTCCTTACAAGCCTAGCCGCTCAACCCCATGGAGCAAGTACAGAATTTGGCAGGGGCCAACAAATAGTACTTGCTGTTCATACCTCTCAACTGTCCAGATTTTTGCACAATGTCCAGAGTTTAGCCTTATATTTATGGTCTGTTACATATTATAAGTAAGGTTTTCTGGCAAATCATTGAGGATTTAAATCATTAAATGATGACATTTTAGTTTCAGACTTTATAGCCTTCAAGAAATGCATGCAAATACCAAATCCATTATTCTAGCAACTTTCTAAGCTTAAAAGGGAAATATTTAAAATCTGTCTCTATTTTTGAGCTTTTTCACCTCATTATTTTAGGCTTGTCCAGATTTTTTGTGCTAAGAGGTTGACTGGTTTGTTGCTGTTTCAGCCCTTCTAGTGTATCGATTCAAATGTTAATGGAAATCCTACACTGATTAACTGCCTCACCTAGCTAAAGCTTACAAAACAAGCAACATTTTACACTCTTCACCTATTTTCCCTCCCACTTGACAAGTGCTTGGAGAACTTCTGGATGTGTCTCAAAAGTATTCATAACTGCTAAATTAACTGAGCTGAGATTCCCCCTACACACACCCACATTCGGTACTTGCGTATTATCGCAACCACATTTTCGCGGTTGTGAATCGAGCATCGTTGAATACAGACGAGCGCATGAAACACTGTAAAATGTTCAGACTCCACACTGCTGGTAAAAAAAAACCTGTGGACTACCTTCAGGGACAGCAAAACATTCCAAATTCCTCTTCTGGTTTGCAGTGCATTACAGATGCACGCTTCAATTGCCATCCATGCTCTCTTATTGATGAATGGAAAATGTGAGCCGTCACGAACAAGGAAAATGCACACACAGGAAGGAGGTTTTTTGGAAAGCAATACTTTCTTTAAAAAAATGTAAACATACTGTATGCACAATAACCACTGCGATGTGAAAGATCAGGGATAGTAATGCTTGTAAAAAGTCAGGGTCGATGATGTTGATAGGCAACTGTGGGTTCCTGATTACACATTGTAAGAACGGTAAAGAAAACATGTTACTAGCTGATGAAGTGTTTCTTCTTGTCATTTGTAGAATGTGGCTGTTTTTTAATTTGGACCTGAGCATTTGTTAACAAACTGTTAAAAAAAAAAGTGAAGTAAAACCATTATTCCTGTGGCTGTGCCTTTCTATATGGGGGAAGTGGTTAGCAATTGCAGACAGTAATACAGCAGCCCTGACAGTTGTAGCGTGTATGCACTTTACTGCCGGCTACATGACATGTTGGTGGCAAAGTGCATACCGAAACAGCAACATTAACTTATCATTTTTTAATGATAACCCTGCCCAAAACAACCTTCATTGTGCAAGGAAACCCATTGTCTGACTCTGTGACACCATTAACATTTAGATGTAAACATCGGGAAGCAACTGTTACTATTGCAAAAATGTGGTTGCGATAATACGCAAGTACCCCACATTCTGATTTAATAAAATAACCGTTTAGTGTTATTTTTTAGTTCTTAAAATAATTCTTTCTGCAAAATAAAGCTTAGCTTACCAGTGAATGCTCTTACTCATGGAGGGTGCTCAGGCTAATTTACTCACAAAGTCCCGATATGCTCTCCTCCCACCCCAGTTCCCTACATTTATTCTCTCCTATCCCCTCCCATTTCAAACTACATAACACTACTCATTTAAAGGCACACATTCTACTTTCAACCATCACACTCAAACTATCAACATCTCTCCTACCTAGCTTTGTCTCCTTTCCAACAATAACATACAACACTAATACACTTTCTGCATGCTTTCACCTTTCTCTTCTTTTAACAGAAAATTAACTCCATTTTCCATCTACTCACCTATTTTATTCCTCCTACTACCGAGATTCTCTTCATTCAAAGTTAACCAGCCCATATATATCCTCCATCTTTCCATACATTACCATATCCTACCAGGCTTATCACTCCAACTACCTTAGTTACAAGACACTTCTTTGATAATCAAAATGTCAGTAGACTGACTTTGATAAGACAGAGATGAGAAACTCGAAGTTTCACGAGTGAAATTTCACAATATCAATGTTCAGAAGACTGAATGTTTGAAATGCCGATAGTCCAAGTTGAGCGGAATAGGAAATCTGCTCATTTCCACACTGTAGTGGAGTCTCAGAGTTAGTATATATAATTTGAAGGGGCGTTGGGGGTACAGCCCCCCTGCAACAATGTTAAAGTTGAAATTAAATAGTCATTTCTTATGAATAATCATGTCGGTGCTATAGACGCCATCATGAATATTCAGTGGGGTTTTCTTTAAGTTTGCATGTATTGGTTGGTGGGCAGGTTGTAGGTGAGATTAGGTACATAGTTTGGGTTGGAATGTTTTAGTGTGTTCTTGCAATGGTGTTCGTTTTTATTGTCGTAATTTTGTTGAGTGAGGGGTAAGTCAGGAATTAGTTGTTTCATTTTTTGGTATGCCAGATATGTCAGGTTGCGGGTTTGTGGGATTTCAGTTTTGTGGTCTCAGTCTTATGAAAGTCGGTCTATTGAGATTTTGGTTATGTGAACTAGACCCATATATATATTTATATTTATATACACACACACTCATTTATCATTTAATAATATGTTTCTACATCTGCCCAAACATCTCTACAAATTTACCCCAGTCCTAATCCTATTACAACTTCCATCAAAACACGTCCATGGTTTGTAATGAAGTAATAAGCAATAACATCTATCTTTTTTATTTGCTAATAAGCCCAAAATACCCACAATATTTGGCATTCCTAAGGATCACAAAAATGCAGCCCTCATTAAAGACTATTTCAGCAGGAGTTACAAGACAGAAACCCATGGCAGTAAATATTAACAACATGCTGAAATCCTTTTTGGCCAATATTCCTGGGATAATAAAGGATTACTGGGATATGTTGGACAAAATACATAACATCCCCATTTTTCTGCAGTATATTTTTGTTACAGCTGGCATTCAGGATCTGCTCGCAGTCATTCCCAAGGAATTCAGCCTTATTTGGTTTAGAGATTTCCTACTGTAAAATCTTAATTTGATAAAAAAGGACCATTACTGTGTTATGTTCTTTTATGAATACTGTTCAACAAAATAACTTCAGATTTGAAGGGAAATATTTTAAACAGCTATCTGAGGTTGCTATGGGAGATTTTTGCACTCCCAGTTTTGCCAGCAC
>NC_056735.1:1428442998-1428493255 GCF_019279795.1 Protopterus annectens | reverse complement strand
CCTTTTGTATAAGAGTCATGGCTTAGTGGTAAGTCAGGCAGACTACTGTTTACAAGGTCCTGGGTTCGGGACTGCCAGTGGGATTTTATTTTGCTTCTGAACTGACTACAGGACCTGTCAATCAAAGTGACTAAGGCACTTTTAAGCAGTTATAACCGGGTTAGCACTGGTTTGCGCGGAGCTCACGCATGCGCACTGGCGTTTAGCTCCACGCACACCCGCTTACAACCCTTAAACGTGCTTACTCTTGCGCACACCCGCGCTATTTTCTTTGAAAGAAATGAAAATGGGGAGACAGGAAAGTGGTGAAAAAGGGGTCACAAAGAGGGTAAGACAGTAGGGAAACAAGCTTGGGTTTTGCAGGAGGGATATAGGTAAGGCCCATAGCTGCCCATTCCTTCATCAGCAACAGCTGTGCATATGTTTGTAATTTGGTGTGACATTTGATACCTTCCACCCCTGAGAGAGGTGTAAGGACAACAGTAATACTTGTTGTACAGCCAATTGTAATTGATAGTTTCCATGTCTGGTAGACATATGTGTAGAATGGGCAGCTATGTATGGGGCGTAATTTTTTTGTGGGTACAGAGTGCCCTTTTTTTTTTCAGGTGAGAGTGGTATGTCAGGTGAAGGAAGTCAGTACAGCTGGGGAGGTAAGATGGGTAGGTAAACAGACAAGACAAACAAGACGCATACAGGGGCGGTGTATGACACGTGTGGGGGGGTTACACAATTGACGGGGACGGAGGTTTGGATATCCAGAGCCTATGAGCCCACAGATGGCAACAGTGGAACTGATATCCCCACCCATAGGCAGTTGCCACTGTTCCTTCACTGCCCAGGATGGGGCTGTGCTGGGAGCTGTGTAGGCCGGGCAACAGGCATGCCCGTAAGTTGTGCCACCCGTGCCTCAAGCTGGCGTAGGGGCTCGAGAACAGAGTCCTGAATCTCCCTATGCACCACAGTCCGGATGCTATGGAGGGTGAGTGGTGGTTCTCCTCCGGCCACACTTGCAGAGGGGGGGCGAGCCCCATCCCCTGCAGCGCTTCCACCCGCAGGTGGCACAGGGCCACCGGAGGAGGGTCCAGACTCGGCACTAGTGCCAGGTGCACTCGCCAGCTGAGGTGGGAGAGGTGGGTCCGCTGGAACCCGCCTTCTCTGTCGTCCTATGTTTTGCATTATGTCATGACAGTTTGGGTTAGTGACATATAATACCATTCACAATTAGTTGTAACAGCATGCATTAGTATTCCCATTAACCAAACACCCAGATATTCACACCATTGAACAGCGTGCATAACACATGCATAATTTGAACAGCAATACACAGTCCAACAACATGCAGGGTTAATTGATGGCAACAAGTCATCAGGTTTGGATGTATGAACAGGGCAGATGCATCAACGGACATGCAAATATATATGACCCAACAGGACAAACGTCCAGGGGTGTTAATTGTGATTGCACATACCATTTTACGTGGAATGGGTTATATGTGGTTATAGGGTGGGGTGAAGAAAATAATATTAACACCTTCAAATACCAATACATATGCTGTACATTTCTAATAGCTACAGATATATACACACTACTGTTCTAACTACAGTTTCCTATATGATAACTCTTTCAACTTGGTGATAGGACTGTTACTGCAACATCAATATACATTTTATTGTTCTTCATACACATTCATATCTAGCTTTGTTCAGCTACATCATCCTGCTACATTTGCTTTATATAGCTGTAGACAAGTGTGGATGTTTGGTACATCAGACAATCATACTATCTGCATATTGCAGACTGAGAGCAACATATCCAGATTTTGGTATACACATTCCAGATGCAGCAACACTTTGAACAGATTTCGCTGTTTGGTTTTGATTCTCACATGCATTTCATTCTGTCTTGACTGCAGTATACTTTATTCAGGGGTTATTACTACTGTATTGCTGGATTCATGACACTTTCTCACACTCTCTCACTTGTTTTCATTTTACTATTCAGGATGGTACTTACTTCTAGGCTTTATTGACATGTTTTACCTGTAGTTATTACAATCCTTTCCAGCAGTCTCACTTCTGTCATGTTTCAGTATTTCAACAGGGATATATTTCACACATGTGATTTCATCATCTTCTGCAGCTATACTTTTCAGCCTGCTGCAGGTTGTGTACTATTTTCTTACAGGTGGGGCATTTTTATTTCAGAATTTATGTCAGACATTTTCATTTTTCTGTTTGGCTTACAGGCTGCAACACACTTTTGTAATCAAGCAATACTTGCAGACACTTTCACACTGTTACTTGCACATTTTATTCCTTAGTGACTACACTGCACTCTTTTGCTGACTGTCATACTTTTATATTTCTTTACAGTTACTGGTAGTGGATTACTGACCTGCCTGGTGACGCAACCGCACCAGCCTATCGCCATAGGCTCTGCGGTTCGCAGAACGGACACCTGCAGCTGTAATATAAATGAAGTAATATTGGAATACACATCTCCATAATATCAGCTAGTTTAATTTCTTACATACATAATTAAATGTAACTTACTCAGTAGTGGGGCGTTGGGCATTTGCCGGGCCTCCTGGATCCAAAGGTTCAGTTGGTCCTGTTTGCGTCTCTCCAGGTCCGCATGGTGGTGACGGACCTGCTCACCAGTCCTTGGAATCCCTGTGGCACTGGTGAGATCATGAGCCAACCGGTCCCACGCCTCAGCCCTGTATGCTCCCCAGAGGACCTGGCCCTGCATGAGTTGGGCCTCATGATTGTGGACTAGGAGCCAAACCATGTACCTGGACTCCTCAACGCCCCACCTCTGTGCTTGAAAGCAACTACCCTCTCCTACTCCTGTCATTCTGCCTGCAGTTCAGTTCTACAACCGTTTATGCTGTGTATTCCCGCCTATGGGGCTTATATAGTCCGTTTTTCCCGCACATATCTGTGATTGGCCATTTTGGAATTGTATCAACTTCAGTAAACCTGCATTGTCATGCTCCAGTTTGTATTCATTCCTATATATTAGCTATTATTGCATTTATAGGTACTGCTGTCATGGCTTAGTGGTTTGGTACCTTGACTATGGTGTATAGTATCCTGGGTTCGAACCTGGCCACTACTTTTTAATGACTGTCTAGACATGCTGAGGGGTGTGTCTGTGTAAAGGCAGTTTTGATACGGCTTGCTCAACGTTGCCCGTCGGTTAGCTTGTTTGCGCGCAGCTCCGCGCAAACGGGGTACGCTGGTTTAAGCCTCATTTGGCTATCGCACGCATATTACGCTCAGCTGAGCTAGGGGCACTTAGATTCAGCGTGTTAAACCACTGCTCAGCTACGGGCACTCATTTTGCACCAGTTAAACCACTGCTCACGTACGGGCAGATGCACTCACCCTGTTAAACTGTAGCTCAGCTATGGGCACATCTGGCATTTTTTATTCTTTTGTTACCTCACATTTCTTCAATATAAATGGGCTATTTCATTACATTTTACATAAAATGTGATGTTTTATGTGTACATATTTGTCAGGGACTTGTTTCATGCTTATTTTGCTAAAAATAAAAATTGGTGTTGTGGGGGCTCGAACCATGAATGCCTGCTCTTCAGCCAACATCTCTACCGCTACGCTATTGCTTCTTGGCTTACTTTGCATACTTAGTTCTTATATGCTTTCCCACTGACTGCTAACTGTAGCTGCGCTTAGCACGCCCACAAAACGAGCACTCACGGTTAAACATTTTACAATTTAAAAAATATATAACATGTTTATTTATATATTTTCTGTTCATAGTCTGTGGGGGCATGTGTTGTGTTGTGTTTATTCACATTTCCGTGGACTCTGTCGTGGGTGTTTACTTTGGGCACTTTTACTCTTCTGGGGGCGTGTCCGCTTACAGGGCTCGGCCTATGGACACGCCCCCTACTGTCTTACACGGACCGTGTTAGCCTTAGGTGTGATTCAGCATGCTCTCATGAATATGCAAAGCATGCTGACATCACTCCGTTTAACTGCAGCCTCCGTGTAAGAGTTATAACTCTTACACGGAGGCTTCGTGAATCCTGCCCAATATTAACTGGTACATTCACGTGGTGTATGTTTAATTCACAAAGCCTCACACCTGGCAGAAGATAGAAATGCATATGCAAGTTGTTCCATGCAGAGAATGAGATCCTGTTGCGGGCCCTTCATCTATGTGGCCACTGGATGTTTGGCTAAGAGAAGTATGACCATGAAACTGTATGGCTGGATGCAGTTATAGATATTAATACTGTCAGTTGCCAAGACCAAAAGTAAAAGCAAGTCAGATGCAAGGACACTGTCACAGCTACAGATGCACAAAAGCATTCTGCCATCTTGCACAGGAGGGTATGGTGATGGTATGTGGTCTACTGACTGAAATACCAATGACTGGAATGAAGGACTTTCTTGCTGCTCTGCATGGGGGATCAGACTCAGAGTGTTGGACCTAGGTGCTGCAGCATTCCCCAAGAATCTCCATCGGGGATGCCCCACATGTTTCAGTACTGTACTGGGAATAACATACTTCTGTTCTGTGTAATTTAATGTAGTATATGTCAGTCAATCTATATTTTTCCTGGTTATGTAAAAACATCAGGGCTGCTAGTTTCATTTGTACCTGCATAAGGTAAGGTCTAACTTTTTCATTACTAACACTATTTGAAGTGCCTATTATTTCTGCACTAGGGATGTCCACACTCCCAACCCCGCAGATGGAACTGGCAACTATGCAGAGTTCTACATCAATGCTTTATACAAACACCTGTATAACTGCATTGACTCAGCTGTACCTGATAGGACCAAAACAAGCTCCTCAAGGAAGAGCAAACCTTCCCTGGTGGACAACTGCCATTAACAGGCTTTACAATAAGAGGAA
The DNA here is from genome assembly GCF_019279795.1 of Protopterus annectens. Taxonomy (NCBI): domain Eukaryota; kingdom Metazoa; phylum Chordata; order Ceratodontiformes; family Protopteridae; genus Protopterus; species Protopterus annectens. The sequence continues at coordinate 1,428,488,359 of NC_056735.1, read as the reverse complement.
GAAATTGCTGTCTAAGAGTAAGAGGGAGTGAGCCTAAACTGGAAACACTCCCTCCCCAGCTTAACCAAGCAAATAAGACTTCTTGTGAAGTCTTCCAAAGCAAACTATGAATTAAAATTAGCTTACTCAACTAAGGAAAACCATAAGACATTCTTTAGTTACATCAATAACCTAAAAGGAAAGGCCCAGATTTGTGCCAAACTGGTAGTTAATGATATTACATACACTGAGGCTGTAGACATAGCTAACCTGTTGGCCAACAGGTTTTCTGAAAACTTCACTCCCCTGTCACTATCACACATACCCCATGACATCCCTAACACATGTATCCTACCTTTATCTCTAGAAAGCAGATCATAAATGCCCTCTCTAAGGTTAAAAACACAGCATCTATGGGACCTGATAACATCCAGGCTGTGTCCTACATGGGCTCCAACAAGAATTAGGAACACCATTGGGTACTCTTTTCAATTATAGTCTAAGCACCTGCTTTGTCCCAGCTGAGTGTGGCCACCGTTATTCCCTTGTACAAATATGGTGCTTCCACTGATCCCAGGAACTATAGACCTATTTGCCTGACTAGCCTTATCTGCAGGACCATGGAGTGAATCTTCATGGACCTTATCAACAAAGATACAGGTACTCTCCAAACACTTGACCCTACTTAGTTTGGATTTGTCAAAGGGAGGTCATGCCTGTTAAACCTGGTGGACTTCTTTGACACAGTCACCTAGGCCCTGGTTGAGGGAAATCTGTGCATACAGCCTACCTAGACTTAGCCAAGGCTTTTGACACTATCCTCCAATCAAGCATCATTGGCAAGCTCACCCAACTAGGTATCAACCCTTATATCATTAGATGGGTTGCTAAATGGCTCACTAATAGAACACACATAATCAAAATAGGAGAATCCACTTCCAACTTCCAGAAGCAGACCTGTAAACAGTGGGGTTCTACAGGGATCAGTCCTGGGACCTCTAATGTTTGGAATATTATTTCTCCAAAGTACAAGCAAAAACTAAAGGTCTGTGGCTGACAAAGGTTGCTGATGACTACAAACTGGGAGTGATCACAGAATTTCCAAATTATGTCAGCATTCTAGAAGACAGTCTTACACAAACAAACGATTGGTGTCAAAGTCATGGCCTTAAATTCAATGCAAAAAAATGTATTATCGCCCATTTCGGTAAGAAGGATGCTCCTGCTAACTACCACATCAATAGCAACACCCTAAGTATGCACTCAGTGGTGAGAGACCTGGGCACACCAGTTGACAGCAACCTTACCTTTGATCACCATGTCTCCACAGTGGTAAGAAGGGCATTCTATATTTGGTCATCTCATACAGTGGATATAAAAATTTGCACACCCCTGTTAAAAAGCCAGGTTTTTTTGATATAAAAAAATGAGACCACAATAAATCATTTCAAAACTTTTCCCACCTTTAATGTGACCTATAACCTGTACAATTCAATTGAAAAACAAACAAATACTTTACAGGAAAAAATATAAAAAAATAAAAAAACATACAATGCGCTGGTTGCATAAGTGTGCACACCCTTAAACTAATACTTTGTTGTATGTGCACACCCTTAAACTAATACTTTGTTGAGGCACCTCTTGATTTAATTACAGGCTTCAGTCTTCTTGGGTAGGAGTCTATCAGCATGGCACATCTTGACTTGGCAATATTTGCCCACTCTTCCTTGCAAAAGCGCTTCAAATCTGTCAGATTGTGAGGGCATCTCTTGTGCACAGCCCTCTTCAGGTCACCCCACAAATTTTCTATTGGATTTAGGTCTGGGCTCTGGCTGGGATATTCCAAAACTTTAATTTTCTTCTAGTGAAGCCATTCTTTTGTTGATTTGGATGCATTCTTGGGGTCATTGTCATGATGAAAGGTGAAATTTCTCTTCATCTTTAGCTTTCTAGCAGACACCTGAAGGTTTTGGAAGTGACTGGTATTTGGGACTGTTCATAAGTCCCTTCACCTTGACTAAAGCCCCAGTTTCAGCTGAAGAAAACCAACCCCAAAGCATGATACTGCCACCATCATGCTTCACAATGGGGATGATGTTCTTTTGGTGATGACAAGTGTTGTTTTTACACCAAACATACCTTTTGGAATTGTGGCCAAAACGTTTATCCTTGGTCTCATCAGACCATAACACATTTACCCACATGCTTTTGGGAGACGATGTATTGTTTTGCAAATTTTAGCTGGGCCTGGATGTTTTTCTGTGTAAGAAAAAGCTTTCATCTTGCAACCCTGCCCCATAGTCCAGACATATGGAGAATACGGGAGACTGTTGTCACATGTAGTACACAACTAGTACTTGCCAGAAATTCCTGCAGCTCCTTCAATGTTGCTGTAGGTCTCCTGGCAGCCTCCCTGACCTGTTTCCGTCTTGTCTTTTCATCAATTTTGGAAGGACATCCCGTTCTTTGCAACTTCACTGTTGTCCCATATTTTCTTCAGTTTTTGATGACTGTCTTCAGTGTGTTCCATGGTATATCCAATGCTGTGGAAATTTTTTTGTACCCTTCTCCTGACTGATACTAACAATGAGATCCCTTTGATGTTGTGTAAGTTCTCTGCAAACCATGGCTTTTGCTGTAGCAGGCAACTGAGTAAATGCCAAGAAATTCCTACTAGGACAGCTGAACTTTATTTGTGGTTAATCAGAGACTCTTTAATTGATGGCAGGTGAGTACCCAAGAAGACTGAATGCTGTAATTAAATCAAAAGGTGCTTCAACAAAGTATTAGTTTAAAGGTGTGCACACAACAAAGTATTAGTTTAAGGGTGTGCACACACATGCAACCAGCGTATTTTACTTTTTTTTATTTTTTTATATTTTTCCCCTAACAGATTTGTCTGTTTTTCAATTGAATTGGTCAGGTTATAGGTCACAGTAAAGGTGGGAAAAGTTTTGAAATAATTTATTGTGGTCTCATTTTTTTATATCACAAAAACTTGGCATTTTAACAGGGGTGTGTAAACTTTTTATATCCACTGCAAGTAAGGCCATTGCCTCCAGAAAAAAGAAGTTATAACCTCCACGTAACTCTTCTCTCATCAGGGCAATAATTGAGTACAAAGCCCCTTTTGGTATGTACCTTTCCAAGCACTTGCAGCAATTGGAAAGACCACAAAGGTTCCTCACAAGGAAAATTCAAGGTCTTCAGCATCTGCCCTACGTGGATTGTCCGAAATCACTGTCACTTTATTCTGTTTCATACAGACTTCTCAGAGGTGATCTCTGCCTTGCATATAAGCAATCTCTGACCTTACTTTATTGGAAATGTTGCATATCCACAAGTCAAATGGTACATGGGATACTCTCTCTCACTAAAGACCTTAACCTGGTATGTGACATTAATAGAATCTGTTGGAGGGATAGATTGGTCTCCCAGACGTTACCACACCTTTGGAACAGACTTCTAATTCATGTCAAACAGAGCACCTTATTGGCCCCCTGTAAACACAATCTGGACGATTGGTTGGGTAACCATAAATTCACCCCAGGGGTTCCACCAGTGTCACAGGGGCAATAGCTGCTGATTGTGGAAATAAGGGCAGAACTTGGTTAGGCTTGTAAGAACCCTAGGGCCATTATCCTATTAACTTCCTATCATCCTCTGATCCTATGAATAAATTACAGGTGTTGGTAAATGTGTTTTGGTGTTGTCACACGTGATACACAGTTGCTTGATGTTGGAATTGGGGACGTGTGTTTTGGTGTTGTCACAGGTGATACACAGCTGCTTGATGCTGGAAATGATTCTGATTCTGGCAATGAGGGCAGTGAACGTACAGTTGTGTACACTTACCATAAATGTAGATGTTTGAGTGTATTCCACTGTTGCAATCATCACCTGTGGGGTATCCCTGCTGTGGTAGCCCTTGTCCAGCCCGAATACCAGAGTCAATGTTTTTCTGCGTCGGCTGCTGTCGCCTGTAGACTGATGTCAGCTCATCAGTGCTATAAAGCAAAGCAGCCGAAGCCATTACATCAGTTTTTCTTGCCATAACCCGTCAGAAGCACAGGGAAATATGGTAAAGTGGTGCTGGTGGCTAAAAGCCACCGTGAGAAGCTTATGTCTCCCTAAGGAAACAGTATACAAGGGGGAAGGAGGGAGGGAAACCAGGACTGCAACAGTGAATACACTCGAACATCTACATTTATGCTAAGTGTACACGACTATACTATGTTCTTTGTGTTTCACTGTTGCAGTCATCACCTGTGGGAGGATTCCCAAAGCTGAGGAGAGGGGTGGAAGGATTAGAGACCTAGGGATGGGTCAGTATGCCCAGCAGAACTGCAGAGGCAAACCCTGCCCTAGCCTTAGAGAAAAGAGGTAGGTGGTAATGCTTTGTAAAGGTGTGGACAGAGGCCCATGTGGCAGCTTCCAAGATGTCCCTGGTGGGAACTCCTCTGAGGAATGCTGTGGAAGTGCAGGCTGCCCCAGTGGAATGGGTACAAACAGATTTAGGGGGTGGTTTCCCATGTAGTCTGTAGCAGAAATGGATACAGTGTGATATCCATTTGGAAAGGGTTTGCTTGGAAATGGGCTTCCCCTCTGTCCCTGGGGCAAAGCTGACAAGAAGCTGGTCTGTTTTTCTGAAGGGTTTAGTACAGTCCAGGTAGTATCTGAGCTGTCTGTGCATGTCTAGTGAGTGCAGAATTCTTTTCCCCTTGTTTTGAGGGTTAGGAAAGAAGGTGGGTAGATGTATGGCCTGGTTGAGGGTCACATCAGATGCCATCTTGGGCATAAAGGAGGGGTTAGTCCACAGGGAGCCCCTGTCTGCATGGAAAATGATGAAGGGCTCAACGGCCATGAGTGCCTGAAGTTCTGAAACCCTTCTGGCTGAGGTGATAGCTAGTAGGAAAGCAGTCTTCCAGGAGAGGTATCTCAGTTTTGCTGAAGCAGCAGGTTCGAAGGGTGGTAAGGTTAGTTTTTCCAAAACATAATTCAGGTCCCAGGCTGGCGTGGGTGGCCTTCTTGGAGGTCTGATATAAGAAGCCCCTCTGAGGAATTGTTTAATGAAAGGATGTGAGAAGAGGGGCTGGTCTGTATCGAAATGAGCCGAAATGGCTGAGGCGTGGATTTTAATAGAAGAGAAGGAGAGGCCACTATTGAGTAACTCCACTAAGTAGTCTACGATAAGAGGGAGGAAGGTTGTGAGGTACTGCTGGACTGGCTCCAGGAGCAGAATCTTTTCCATTTCCCTGCATAAGATTTTTCTGGTGCTGGGCCTCCTGGCCTCTGTGATAATGTCTAGGACCTGTTTGCTTAACAGGGGCCCCTTGTTTGTTTTCAAAGAATTAGCCATGCTGACAGTTTGAGAGTTTGCAAGTCTGGGTGCAGCACCCCCCCCCCCCCACTCCTGGGTCAAGAGGTCTGAGATCAGGGGAAGCTGCTTGGGAGGCTGTAATGCCAGGCTGCGCAGTAAGAGGTACCAATGTTGTCTGGGCCAGTCTGGAGCAATGAGGATGGCCTTTGGTCTTCTCCTTCCTTATCTTGATCAGTACCTTCTGAATAAGAGGCAGAGGAGGGAATGTGTACACAAAGAGGGAGTTCCAGGGGAAGGTCAAGGCAGCCACCTTCCACGCTAGGTGGTGATACTCCCTGGTACAGAATTTTTTTCAGCTGGTGGTTGAAGTGCAAAGCAAAGAGATCCACCTCCGGAGTTTCCCACTCCTGAGTGAATTACAAAAAGATTTTTCTATGGAACTGCCATTCGTGGGGGTCCACTAAGTTTCTGCTTGGGTGGTCCGACAGGGTGTTGTTGATCCCAGGTAGGTATTGAGCAATTAGGTGTAATCCCATGGAGGAGGCTGTCAGCCAGGGGTTCATGAGTAGCCTGCATAGAGGGTAAGATTGTGTCCCTGCCTGTTTGTTGATGTACCACATTACTGTGGTGTTGTCTGTTTTGATAAGGAGAACCCCTGGGCTGAGATGGGGTTTGAAGGATGTCAGAGCCTTTTGTACTGTTTCTGCATGATGTGTAAGGGAAGGTGCTGGGCATCTCGAAGACCTTGGGTGTACCTGCCTGCAAGGTGAGCGCCCCAAAAGATGTCTGAGGCATCGGTGGTGATGGTCTTCCCAATAGGGCGGAGGATGAAGGGAAGACCCTTGTTCTTGACAGAGGCACCTGCCCACCAGAGAAACTCGGCCCTTATACAGGGGATCAGAGGGAGAGAGGTCTCTAGAGGCTGACAGTGCTGACACCAAAGGTTCTTTAAATACCACTGAAGTTTCCTCATGTGAAGCTTGGCCAGAGGAATTAAAAGGATGCAAGATGTCATGTACCCCAAGGCTCGCAGGAACTTCCTTGCAGTGAGGTGACTAGTGGAAGCCAGCTGGGTAAAGTAGAGAGGCAGGAAGGTCTGTTTGTCTGGGGATAGGAAGGCCATTTGGGATGCTATGTCCAGCAGTGCTCCCAAGAAAATGATCTTCCTGGAGGGTGTTTGCTTTGATTTCTTTTCGTTGATGGTGAACCCTAGGAAGCTAGGAGGGTTTTAACAAAGAGAAGGTCCAGGAGCAGCTTTTCTTTGCACTCTGCCTGAATGAGGCAGTCGTCCAGATAAGGGTAAATCTGTATATTTCTCTCCCTGCAAAATGCTACGGCCGGGGCTAAGCATTTGGTCAGTACTCTGGGAGCAGTAGATAAGCCAAAGGGTAGCGCAGAGAACTGAAAGTGTTTTGAGCCTGCTCTGAAGTGCAGGAATTTCCTGCAGGATTCCCTTATGGGGATGTGGAAGAAGGCATCTTATAGCTCTAGTGTTATTAACCCAGCATTTTTTGTCAGCATAGGCAGCAGCAGCTGCAAAGTTAGCATTTTGAATTTGGGGACCAGCAGGGAGGTGTTCAGAATTGATAAATCCAGGATGGGGTGCCAAGTGCCGTCTTTTCTGGGAACAAGGAATAGTCTGGAATAAAAGCCTTGGCCTGTTTGATCTGAGGGGACAGGTTCTACTGCCCCCTGGGATATGAGAGTTTGGACTTGTTTCAATGCCTCTGCCCACTGATTTGGAGGTAAGTCCGGGTACCCTTTTGGAATTGGGAGATCATTGAAACAGAATTTGTATCCCTGAAAAATGATCTTTAAGACCCATTGGTCCTTTGTTATAGAAAGCCAATTTTCTTTGCAGAGGGAGAGCCTTCCTCCTAGCTTTTGGTGAATGAAATGAGGGCAGAGGGGGGTTCAGGAAGTCATTGAGAGTTTTTGCCATAATAGGATGGATTAAAACTCCATGCCTTTGGGGCAGAAGTGGTCCACTGTTTGGTTCTCTGCTGTCCCTGGGATAGGACTCTGGGTGTTCTGTCTCTGCGTGTCTTACCTTGCCCCTGTCTGCTAGGTGCAGGGAAGGACCGGTGTTTAGAGGGGAAAGTTCCTGCTGAACCTAGGAGTTTGAACCTGAAAGAAATCTTTTACTGTTTGCATAGATTTTGCTTTGTCTTCCATCTTTTTAAGCACCTCTTCTGCTTTTACTCCAAACAAGCGGTCCTTATCCAAGGGTGCATCAATTCATTTAGACTTGACATGATCAGGAGAGGTTGTTCCTTCAACCATGCATGTCTCCTAATGACAGATCCTGACATTGTTGTCCTGCTTGAGGCTTCTAGGGCATCATATTTACAGTGTAACAAGTGTTTGGCCACATTGCAAATAGAGTGCAGTAAATCTGCTAACTCTTTCGAATTGGCACAGTCAGGAAAGGCTGACATTTTTTGCTCTAATAGTTCCAAAGTGTGTTGTTGATATTTTAACATGTGGAAATGAGAGCTGAGTGCTCTGATTGCTAAGGTTGCACAGATGTGTACTGTTTTACCCCATATTTCCAGAGCCCTGGAATCCTTGTCGGAAGGAAAAGGATTCTTGGCAGAATTAGTCTTAGCTCCTTTAGGTCCCTGTGTAATGATCTGTGGGTCTGCAGCAGGATTTCTGTACAGGTATTTGTGAGAATCTGGTACTCTGTAATACTTGTCAGGTTTGCTGGGAGCAGGTGAGAGGGTGTCAGGGGCTAAGCTGGATTCATGGAAAACATCATCCACCACTTCTAAGATGGGGGATGGCCTGGGGTCTGTGCTGGGGCAGGTCTAGAAACTCTCTTAGCCTTTTCTTAGACTGAGGGAAGTCCTGGGATTCCCAGTGGAAATGTTCCCTGAGAGTGTGAAGGTTTTCCCCAAGGGAAAGGTCTTCTGGTGGGGAGGCAGAAGGAATGGATTCCTCTGCATCTGAATCCTCATAAGTAGTCAGAGGTTGTTGTTCCTCTTCAAAATCTGAATAATCAGATTCCTCAGAATCCTGTTCTGTCATAATTTTAGGAGAAGGGTGTCTTTTCCTTTTAGAAGTTGTGGCCTGACTACCCCTGATAAGGGAGATAAGCTCCTCCACCATTTTAAACACTTGGGCTTGGGGTGGTGGAGCAGGAGCAACATGGCAGCTACAGGCAGATTTTCTAGGAGTGACCTGGCTTTTCAGTCTGACAGAAATGGTAGTCGGATGAGAAGACTTTTTTGTCTAGATTCAGTACTGCGAAAGGCCTCCTTGAAAGCCGGTGCCTGCGTCGCAGCTCTGGACCCAACCAAGGCGGAGACAGCCAAAACCTCGGAAGACGAAGAAGATTTCTGCAGCATACCAGACTCTGAAAGAGTCTCGGTAGAGGCCTGCATAGTTATCGTATTGGGCATCAGGGGCTGCAAAAGCGCCTCACTGAATTCCGGAGAACTGACGACCTGCTTAGCGGTAGAGTCATCAGAAGGCTTAGCCTTGTGTGGTCTGTCTCTATCTTTATCTCTACATTTTTTCCGAATGTCTACATATTGTTGGCTGATGGACGCCATTTCGGAATGCAAAGAGCTCTATGATGAATGGTTCTCTTGTTAAAGAGGGTACAGAACCTGCAACGGGGGACATCATGGTCTGGGCCTAAACAAGTGATGCAGTATGAATGGAAGTCTCGGTGTGGGATCTGCTTTCCACAGGCAAGACAATTGTTAACTTTTTCGGACATCGGTTAATGCAAGAAAAACAGATCCCCAACAGGGTACTTAGCTTTAGACATTTTTAGCTGTAATTCAAACTCTGGTAGTGACCAAACGGCACACTTGCGAACTGCTTCTGCTATGGGCTCCACGACAAGAAAGACTGATGTAATGGCGTTGGTTGCCTTGCTTTATAACACTGATGACCTGATGTCAGTCTACAGACAACAGCAGCCGAATTAGAAAAACAATGACTGTGCTGTTCAGGCCAGCCAAGGGCTACCACAGCAGGGATAACCCACAGATGATGACTGCAACAGTGAAACATGAAGAACATCAGCTGGCATGGTCAGGGAACACAATGTCAATGTTGGATACAGAGACTGTGCAAACCAGATACCTTAGTTGAGTAGTTTTAACAGCCTCTATGCCTGTGGAACCCACAAAAAAAATGATACACAGAGTACCACTGAAGAGACTTTACAGAAGATAAAAGACACTTACCATAAAAAAAAAAAAGTAACAAAAAAAGGCCTTAGAAATCCAGGACAAGATGGTTTTCTAGAGACAGCCAAACCCAATGACCTGGGATGAAAGGAAACAAAAAGTTGCTCAGATTTGTGAATAGCCTTATTCTTATCCAAATAATACCCGAGCTATCTATGCAAACCCAAGGTGTGAAGATCCTTCTCACTGGCAGACTGCAGAGGAATAAAAACGGAAGGCAAATTAACAGACAGACTGATTAAGAAACAACTCAGTGATCACCTTGGGCATAAAAGAAGGGGGTACCTGTCAAATCTTCGAACGCTCAAAATTTTGAACGTTACATGGTAGAGAAATTTTGAGTGCGCGAAGATAGACTTTCAATGGCACCGTACAGTGCAGATAGGGAGAATTTCCCTTTTCTGCACTGAAGTGCAGTCTTGGAGTTGATATATTTAAGTAGGGGTGGTGTGGGGGTGCATGGGGGCTTGCCCCCCTGCCTACACTGTTAAAGTGTTTTTTTCCTGTGGTTTTTTTTTTTTTTTTTTTGTTCAAACATCCAAATGTCGAACATTTGGTCTCAACCATGTAATGTTCGACATTTTGGATGTTTGAACATTTAACATAGACCCAAAGAAGGATTAACATGAAGAGACACCTATCCTCATAAAAAACTAAAAAGGGAGGAATAGCTATGAGAGCTCAGACACTTTCTCAGCTGAAGTATGGGCTAAAAGAAGAACAATCTTTCAAGTACAATGTTGTAAGGAAGCTGAAGCAGCAGAATCAAAAGGAACATGAGTCAATTTTACAAGAACAAAATTGAAGTCCCAGGAAGGCGGAATAGGCTTCCTGGGAGACTCAATATGAAGGATGCCCTTAAGAAATCGTTTGACCTAAAATCTAGAGGCTAGAGGAGGAACTACGGGCAGACAAACAGAAAATGCTGATAGATGTGTTTTAACTGAAGAATATGCCAATCCAGCATGGAGAAGATCACACAAATAAGACAGAACCACAGGAACATGCACTGAAAAGTGGTCTTGGTTTTAAGAGAGGCAACAGACAAAAAATCTCTTCCATTTGGACAAATATGATTTTCTGGTAGTGGGTTTCCTGGCGTCCTGCAGGACACAAAGCACATCCTCAGAAAAGAGGTGACTAAAAGGGATCAAAATCCTATCATCCACAGTGTCAGCTGAGTGGACAAGGGAGGATTGATAAGAGACTTCTTGTTTTGTGTGAGAAAGTCCACCCAGTGAGGTAACTTGTGCCAATTGCCCCTGGCCAAGTGAGAAAGAAGGGAAACCAATGTTGTCTAGACCAAAAGGGAGTCACTAGTAAGATTTTGGGGGAGTCTTGCCTGATCTTGTGCAAAATCCTTGGAAGCAGAGGAAGGGGAGAGAAGGTAAACAGAAACATCACTTTCCAAGCCAGAGGACATGGGACTCTGGAACAGAATGGAGGAAATTCTCTGTTCAGAGGGGAGGCAAAAAGATCTACATGAGAAATACCCCACTAATAGACAATGTTCAGAAATATGGCTCTGTGAGTTATTCATTTATGAGCCTGTGTGCTGGACCTGCTCAAAGAGTCTGCCACTATATTGTGCTCTCAGGTAATGTAGACAGCCTGAAAAGTGACTTGATACTTGACAGCTAGATCCCAGACCTGAAGAGCTAGCCTGCAAAGAAGGTAAGACCCTGTATCTGCTTGCTTGTTGACATACCCCATTACTATGGTATTATCTCTGAAAACTTTGAGGGGCCTGGGATGAATGAAGGTAGGAAAGGCATGAAGAGTTAGAAGTAGAGCTCTCATCTCCTTGATGTTGATGTGGTCTGACCTCTAATGAGGAGGCCAGAGACCCTGGACCTTGAGAGAGCCAAAGGATGTTCTCCAACCCCTGTCTGAAGCATCTGAAAAGAGTTCTTGAGGCAGAACTGGAGGCTGGAAAGGAAGCCCTGGGTTGAAAGAAGGCTGATTAATCCAACACTGAAGCTCGAGGTTGAGACAGGGAACGTAGGGAACTAGGAAGACCAGGGGGGTGACAGTGCTGAAGTCACACAGACTTGAGGTATCACTGAAGATTTCTCATATGGAGCCTGGCCAGATGTAGCATAGGAATGCTGGATGCAATAAACCCGAGAACCCTGAGAAAGTCTCTGGCCATGACTGAAGCCAGAGGAAGAAGCGATTGCAAAAATGCAATCAGAGATAGGGCCTTGGGAGGAGCAAGAATGCCAGCATGGAAATGGTCTGGATCCTGCAACCAAGAAAAAACATGAACCTAAGGAGGAGTCAAGACTGATTTTTGAACGTTTCGGTGAACCGCAGACTCTGCAGCAAGAAAATAGTAAACTGGAGGGTCCTGAAGCAGAACCTTGGGGGACAAGGCCTTAACAAACAACTCATCCAGATAAGGAAAAGGAACCCAAGAATCTGTTGTGATCCTTAACCAATTTGGAAGGGGCAGGGAAAGACAAAAAAGCCTGGCCAAGGGAAAAGGGAAGCAAACTGTCAAATAAAACTTGACTTGCCCTGCAAAGGAGGTTTCTGAGAAATAGGGGTCAGTGTAGATCTAGCAGGAGGTACACGTCTAGAACCCTTTTTACCCTTGGGCGGAGAGCGAGACTGTCTGTGAACAAAAGCAGATTTGAAAGGGTAACTTCTCTTATGGATAGGAGAAACAAAACTACGTTTCAACTCTTGCAAAGCTTTGCCCTTATCCTGGAGAGATTTAAAAAGTTCAGCAGCAGCAGCAGAGCCAAAAAGCCTTCTATTATCTAGAGGAGCATCCATTAATTTGGCCTTAATCTCATCAGTCAAAGCCTGAAGACAAAGCAAAAAGTAAAGCTTCATAACAGAACCAAATGCAGCAACCCTGGAAGAAGCATCTATTGCATCATAACTGCACTTGATAGAGTCGTGAGCCACATGAGTGAGAAAAAAGGCCTAAAATATACCTTGTCATATAGTCTGGTAATTAATAGCCCTAAAAGCCAGGGTAGCATCAGTATAGACCTTTTTATTCACCCGCTCCATAACTCCACTCTCCTTATCTGAAGGAAGCAACTTAGTAGAGGTCTACAGCTTGAAAGATTTATCAGAGGAGACAGATGCTACTAAAGGATGAGGAGAAGGGCATTTATACAGAAATTTACAATCATCAGGCACCTTGCAAAATCTGTCAGGTTTCTTGGAAGCTGGGGGCTACAGAAGCTGCTGAAAAGGTATCCAGGGGGGGTAGCCAAAACTGGAGGTACAGCAGAAGGCTTGGGAGACTCCATCTGGAGGAGCTCATAATACCTCTTCTGGATATCAGACACCTGAGAACAATCCTATTTAAAGAATACCAACATATAGAAAACAGTGACTCTAACGCAGAGTTCTTCTAAAGATGAATCTAGACTGATAGCATTCTCTTCCTCAGACCCACAGTCCAAGAGGGAAGGGATCTGAGAGGAGTAGGCTAAGGACTCTTCCTCAGAATCCTGATCCTCATCACAGGAATCTTGCTCCCCAGGTCTCTTATGAGGAGTATACGACGAGGGAGGACCAGGCACAAAGACCCCTTGAGAAAACTTTAAAGCCATTAAAGCATTAAACAACCCCTGAGTAAAAATCCTGCCATTCTCGTTTGGGATCTTTAACTGCAGGGGAAATATGCGTGGTTTTCGGTTTCTTTTTCTCTGGGATGTCCACACAAAAAACCCTGGGAGGGTCACAGCCTTGTTGACACTCTATAATTGTAGTAGGGATCTCCTTTCATACTAAGTTCTGCAGAATCCCTCTCAGTCCCTCAGATATAATCAGCTGAGGTTCCCACTCAATGTTTGGAGCAGATATCTGAAAAGTCTCCAAGGATATGTGAGACATGGTCACGGCAAAGGAATTCAAAACAACAACTTGATGATCCTCCAGGCTTTCACCAGCCTTAAGAGAGAAATGTCTGAGGAACCTGAACAGTAGCTGTATCAGAGCTGCATTTTTTGGCCTTTTTCTTGGCTGGTGACCGACCCTTGGGATGGGAAGACTCTGCCATAGCATCTTGAGCCAACGCCTTAAAATGTTGGTTTTCAAGGTAAACAAACAAGGAGGAGCGGTTACTACATAAGGTCTTGGGGACAAATACTTGGCAGACAGAACACTATGCGTGGTCGTGGGAAGCACCTAGACAGAAGAGGCACTGGTCATGATGATCCTTATGAGGAATATGCATCCCATACTGACATTTTCCCTTTCTGGATAACATGTAAGCCAACAACACTAAAAATAAAAGAGAAGATAAGAAGAACCCCAACTAGGCAGTTATCTGAAAATGGCTCAATAACCAGCACAGTATGGTGCTCATACTGATGTTCAATGATGGTGTTTGGAACTGTATGTCACCTTTATGCCCAATGCTTTGCGCAGGGAACATACATGTGACATACGATGCCACTAAAGACTTTGGTATACTGGCCGGACATTGGGCTATCTTTGGCAGGAGATCCCTTACATAAGGAATACTGTAACAATGAGATGGAAGGACATCTAGCTGTGTCAATGTCTGTGACCCAGTGAATGTGAGGCGCCATTGTAGAGGCACAGGCAACCACCCCCCTTTGCAGACATGGTACATGTATTGCAGGGTATGCTTGAGCTACGGGAATACACTTCATGTATATGTGATATTCTGGACACATTCCAGTTCCTAATGTTGTAACTCAGGTTCTGCCCTTGTTAACAGGATGTGTGCCAGGCATTTATCACATAGCCGTCCCAAGTCTGGCTCTAGTGTTGTTGACCACCATGGATATGGGAGACCAATGTTAAAGATAAGTAGTGCCACCACTTTCACAGCAATAACAAGAACTGGTGTGGACATCCATGAGGGCATGGTGCTCATCCTAGTTCCATCTCTGGTAAAGGGCATTGCTCATGGTCATGCAGCTCACTTGCTTGTAGCAAAGGCCTTGTTACTTCCTGTGAAACTCTTTGGAGAAGCAGTTTCCATACAGAGAGATGTGCATGGGATACCTGCATGTCTTTGATGGATGCTCTGGACCTGTTCACAATACCCAGCCACTGTGCCATAACATCCACTGTGGCTGAGTCCCAGGATACCCACACATAATCCATTGCACACCTCAGTTCCACATGTGCACACAGACACACACACACACACACACACACACACACACACACACACAAACACAAACACACACACACACACACACACACACACACACACACACACACACACACACACACACACACACAGTGACAGTGGCTCGTCTCAGAGCATTTTACAATAGGCCCCTCCACTCCAATATTAGCCTCACACTGCAAAAATTTGTTTTCAGTTACAAAAGCAATTATACAATTCTCTGTGGTAGACACTGCAAACTCATGTTTAGATTTTGGAACAGGTGAATGAAGTATTTGCTTGACTGCCTCTATAATTTTACCTTGAAGATTCCCTGCAATAGATGCCCAAAAAGAAATACCTTGTGCAAGTGAGCATCTAAACGATGCCCCTTAATGTTTTCAGGTCAAGGATGTAGTCTGACTCAGCATAGTCTCAGATGCTGTTGCCCTGATGCTGTCATCCAACAAATTATAGTTGCACTTTATGGTAAGATTACCCAATCTGAAAACTGTCTGCTTAAGCTTAGGAATGCTATTCTTAAGTTCTTCTTGAGCCTAAATTGGTTAGAACTACACTATCAACTAACATGTACACAGCTTGTCACCACCTATAAAATTATCCAACATCTATTTGCTTGTCCAGCACCAAATACCATTCTACACAATTATGCTCCCACTCAGTCATTATGATCCCATGACCAAAAATTCCTCTCCGTCCACAAACTTATCAAGTCTACTGGACATGGACTGTACTTGTATCATGTTGCTAAGGCCTGGAGCTCCTTAAATGTATCCATCAGGTCAATATCCTCTCTCCGGTCCTTTAAAACCATTGTGACAGACTTCCTAGTCTCTTTTCCTGCTCAACCCCAGGATAAGTTATATCCTTAAATATAAACAAGTACCTATTCATACATTACATCTCCTTACGCCCCCTTCATCATTCACTTCCTTACTTCAATCACTTTCACTGCCCTGACTCTTTATTTAAGTATGCCATAGCTGTTTTTCTTCTCCCACTACAGGATGGAACTCCTGTTTGCATTATATAACTTACCTTTAATTTATCTAAACTAGCTAAAAGGTCTCTAAATATTAAATCATTGCCATGTAGGTTGTATCTATTCTTAACCAATGTTTTCAGATTATGTCTAATTTGATACAGATGTTTAAAATGTGGCTTTCTTATTGCTTTTATTGTATTATTTTTGAAGACTGTAAAATTATTATTCTTAAAATGTTTTTGTAATACTTTGGAGCTTTTCTCCCCGGGTGAAAATGGACACCTACACAGTCGGACTTTCCGGTAATCAAATGTCAACAAATAAATAAACATCCTCGAGAAATTTCTTGATATGTTTTATGACTTCTCCTTGGTATTTGTGCATGTGTCTGGCAGTTGCTAACTCTGAATGTTAAAGTGGTTGAGCTATGTATCTTCTTGCCCAATCTATACAAAATTTAACTTTGTCACCTAGGCCTAACTGGAATCATTTAATTGCTTCCAATGATACTACAGTGAGGTCATCCACAGTGTTTTTGAAAGGATGACTTCATTTTTTTTCTGGGCACTACACAATCAGTTTATTTATTTATTTATTTTTTTTTTGGGGGGGGGGGGTAAGTGGCTGGAAGCTGGAGGCTTAAAAATGCAGATCTGAATGCATCTATAATGCTTGTAGGACTGAAATGATGGCCATTGGATTGGGATCCTCCAACCCTACAAGCTTTAACCATCTCTTCCTTGAAGCAGAACTGTCCCTCGTCTTCTGCCCCCCCCCAAAACACACAGAAAATTACTTAAAATGCTCCCCTCATCAAACCCAGGATGTCTCCAAAGAACAGCCAGAGGAAATGTATCCTTAGGTGGTAGCATCATAAACAAGGGATACAAATCTTCTTAGTCTACGTCTGAATCTGATGAATTGGGGGTGGAATATTGACACAAGAGTTTGCATAACCTGGAGTTTTTTCTTTTGCTATGCTACTACACATCCCTCTGTATATTTTCTGTGGTCATATTGCAGGGTTGGTGGTGCTGGTGGGATGCAATAGCTGAGGGGGGAGAGATGGGGTCTACATCCTACTACAGCTCAGAAGAACTTATCTTTCCCTGGAAATGGAACCTATACAGTACTCCACTGAGGGAGCTGTCTATCAAAACAACAGGAATACTCTTTCTTTCTTGGAGTTCAGAAGGAGATGGTATCACCCAAGGAGCACAGATGTCTTTCATGGTACCTGGGAATCTCTGTCAAGCTCAGATATCAACTCGTATTCCTGACAGATCTGACTAATACCAGGTGTGGCTAATGCTAAATAAAGGAATCTGCTGTCTGCCTTACTATGCAACAATACAAGGGATATTCTTCTCTGGATTCTTCTTGGGCTAGGGTGGCATTAGGTGGTTAATCCCTTGGTCTGGTGCCCACATGCTTCTGAAATGTTGGGAGGGTTACTAAGGCCTTTTGTTCCTCATCTGCAGACTCTGATAAGTAGTTTTGGAAGTTCATCTGTCTTCCTTTTTTTTTAATATCAGGATAGCAGATGTAGACATTGGTATGCATGTACAAAGGTTTCAAGTCTTTTTTTTTAACACACGTTTACTGAATTATCACTTGTGACAAAGGAAATTTTACATTTATGCAAAAGTAATCAAACTGTATTAACAAACTAACATTATACTTTACATATATTGCTATATATCATATAACCTAAGCAACATTACATAAATTATTAAATTCCTGCCCCTTTTTTAAACAAGAAACTTCTTACGACATAAGCAATCATACATTTATATAAATGAAAACAAACCACACTGACACAATCCTAGTTGCAAGCATTTTACATCACAAACCATACTGACACACTCCCAGTTGCAAACATTATACATCATTTCTAATCTGCTCAATCATTTTCAGTCAAACATTACATAGTTCATTTGAATCCTGCCTTCTTTTAAACCTCATTGATCACCTGTAAGTATTGTTCGCCCATTTTTTCCTATGTAGTTTGCTCCTATCCTGTTCTAAAGATCTCATTTCCAGTTGTTTTATCTCTGTTACTATAGTCACTACTTCTAACATAGTTAAGGCTTCAAGTTTTTTCCAGTTAAACAGGCTATAAGGCTTCTGGTCCTGCTCTGCATGAATTCGGAGTCTGATGAAGTCATTTTGATATGACATAAGCGCTTACTATGTCTTGTATTTTTGGCTAATATAACCTTTAGAACTTATTTCCAGAGCTGAATGGAATTTTTTTATTGTTTATTATAAAAAAGACTTCATTAGAATGACTCATTTATGGACACTATGCAAATACTAAACATTTAATGGTAAACAGATATATGCAAGTGTTCATAACTATATCAATAATTAGAATGGTAATGGTCACATTAATTATTCATCCTCTTACATAGCATATTTAGTACAATGTGAATCTTGTCCAGCTTACTGTGTGGGCAAAACTACTATAAAGTTATCTGGAAGAGTTCACAAACTGCCAGTGTCCAGAGAGCAGTCCTGTGAAACTAGTCTCAGGAATTCTTGTGAAGATTAAACTCTCTCTACTGTTTTAGATTCTATGATTAGGAAGAAAAACTTAAACATTTTACCTTTTTTTTTCTGTGCTTTAAGTTTCTCATTTTTTAGAGAGAAGATTGAGGCACACTAGGACTAAAAGAAGAGACATCATGTAATTTTTACACCCCGAAAACCTAATAATTTTTCTCTTTCCTATCTATATTTGTCAAGTAACATGAAATACAGTAAACATACCTCTTTTAATATCATGTTCTCCTATCAAACAAAATATATGCTGTAAATGATTATCTTCTGGTGATCTCTGATGACCACAGAAATATCGGTTGATGACTTTTGGGATGTTGTCCATCTAGTTCAGCTGATAGAAACATTTTGTCACTTACTTTTGGGATAATTCAGAAAATAATAGCATCTGTGGCTCCGTTCGACAGTGGCACAGGAAAATAATTTTCTTGGGTGGCAAAAGCCAGGATACCTTTTTGGCTGGGCTTGTATAGGCCCCAGGGCCGATAGCCTAGTACCTACCTATGAACCTATAAGAGATCAATTAACTGGTAGAGGTAAGCAAATCATCCATTTAGTCTGGGCCACAAAAAAAAGTGTGAAGGATGCATGACATTCTCTATTTTATAATCTAACTGCCATCCAATAGCCAAAGTGCAACACTGCAATTATGACTGATGTCAATGGCTGCCTCTGGCAATACTACAAACTAGTAATATCCATGCAGCAGTGATCTTATGATGTACATTAAATCGTATGATTAATATTAACTTAAACGTTCATCTTACTGTAAAGGGCTCTCTACCATGGGACTACAAATTGAAACACTCAGAAACAGTATCTAGACCTCCATAACATGAGACATATAGAAGCTACACAGAGCATCTGACAAAAGCAGGAATCAAAAGGCAGCATCCTACAGGATAAATCATGCCAAGGAAGTTCTACCCTGGAGTGTAAATGGAAATCTAAACTATTCACTTAGTTAAGAAAATATATCAAAGACCAACAACTTATAGAACTGATGCCCACAATATATACTGAAATACTATAATAATATAACATAACAGATTTTATATATATATATATATATATATATATATATATATATATATATATATGTGTGTGTGTGTGTGTGTGTGTATACACATAATACAATAATATATAATGAATACTGAAGCAGTGCTGGGACTAGCCACCCCTGTGGGAGAATAACTCTTGACAATGATGACCACTGGCTGGCTAGACATATAATTGCAAAACATGACAGAGTAGGCAAACCCACCCCTGTGGGAGAATAACTCTTGACAATGATGACCACTGGCTGGCTAGACATATAATTGCAAAAGATGACAGAGTAGGCAAACTATTCACTGACGTGAAGTGTTCCACCTTCCAGTCATAACTCTGAACTGTACAGATTTTCACAGAATGCTCAGATTTTCATACCTAAAAATTACATGATGGGGCACATCAATGTAACAGAGGATCTTTTTCCCTATATTTTACTCCTAAGAATAACTTTTAACTGCTTTATCTGTAATTTATATGAGTAGGATGTTAAATCTGAATGTACTGCCATTTCACTTATTCATTCTCATACAAACATCTCCAAATGGCTAACTGCCTGTATTTGTGAAAACTGTACTGTCAATCTCTTTTTGTAACTGTTTACCTCCATTTACTCCCATTTGTTAACTTACCTATGGTCTAGGTCATACCTAAAAACGGTCACTTAACCAGTGCACATACATACAATACATACATGCATTCAAAATAAATAAAATAAAAAAATACTTACAAGACATATAGGTAACTACACTGAATGAGCAAGAGGTTTGAAACTATTTTCAGGAAACAAAAACACTGGTTAGTCCTAAAAGGCACACTCTTCTTATGGAAAACAAAATACAATTCTCTATAAATAAAAACTTGGAACTTTGAAATTTGTTGAGAGGGTGTGAAGGCTACCAACAACAGCATTTTCGAAGTGAAGAACTACAAGTCTGCCAGTCCAGTGGACTAAGAGGACAGATGCAAGAGGCACTCGGCCATTAAGTTGAAATCTTAAAATACCACCAAATTGAACTCTCACTGACTAAGGTTCCTCACACATGAATGAAAATGAAAACTCCTTTGAGAACCATTTAATTAGTTTGTGTTGGACAAGAAGTCATCTCTTCACGAGGTAATGGTGTACCCATATGGTCAAAGAACGCATACTGAATTGATCACAGAACTGAGACACAGTATGAACAGATGCCTGAAGGTAAGTCATGAAGACCTGTGTGCTCACAATCTGCAGGGGAAGGGATGCTTCTCCTGATAAATGGAAAACTCCTTAAACTTGGCTCCTTAAAGAAGCCTAAAGGAAACTTTGTCTGGAATTTTGTGCGAAGGTGAAAGACCAAGGGGAATAGCAACAGTTCTTCCAGTCTAAGAACAATGTTTCCAGGGTCAATACCCTGTCCTGCTGAAGGAAGCAAAACTACATTATCCCTTGTTACCAAATCATTAACCTCCGGTGCATTATATATTCTAATCAAATTTTGAACACACACCTACTGAAGATGCAGTTTCAACTTAGGAAAAAGAGATAATGAGTCTGATGGGAAATGATTAGCTATCCCAGTTTATAATACAATGTCATACCACATCCAAGATGACGGGAGAAAAGCACACTCACTGTCCGGGTACCTGATCGCTGCTTGATTGCCTGAGCTTGCAAACTGACTTTCCCACAGTCTGCAATGAAAGCATAACCAACTCTAACTCCAGAAAACTGATATGTAAGTGTTCTGCAGCTCTCCTACATCTGGAACAGAACTGACCTGTGAGCAGTTGCTGTGATATAACAACAGATATCAGTCAGTGATCACTCTACAGCCACTGACAACACATCATCCATACCTGCTTAGCCATATGGGGTTACACTATGCTGATAACGAGTACTGTGTCTGCCACGAGACATGGTACACAAAAAGAGCAGAGTATGACAAGACGCTCATCTCTACACCTTCACCAAGAACAGTACAGCCCTGGTCTTCTAAACTCTTTCCTTAAGAAGAAATGAATTGGACTAGAACCTACTTTTAGATGGTGGGAGCAGTCATGAAGAGCTCCCGCACACCTATCTGTGTATACAGGTACAAGCAGAGAGTTGCTTGTGTCTTTTTTAATCTAGGGAGCTGAATTATGGGATTGTTTCCCACTGCTTGGAAGTACTTTTAATTATAAAATTATATACGGTGCATGAAGTTGACATATCATTGGCTTGCTGATCTATTGGTTTTATGGGCCATTTACTTTTCTGTCAGTGATTGTACAGGTGATCATATGATAAGACAACTCTGGTTTTATTAGACACTTGAATCAATATGACAGAACTTTAGATCAGACACAAGATTCCCAAGGTATTTTTAACTAATCAGTGATTTAGGACTACTATCGTTGGCTATGTGCCACTTTCTCTACAATGCCTCTTATCAGGCTGGTTCTAGGAGTTGCAATATCAGTGGTTATTTTAAACACACTAGTATGAGAATACTGACCTAAAACATCAATGGGCTGAATAAATTGGTTTAAAAAATATACAGTTTTGATATATATTAAAAAAACAGCGCAACACAGTAGCCATATATGAAATCCAATTAGATGCATGGGAACACAAAATACTGTTGAATAATATGAGGGACTGGGGCACTCCTTTCAGATTCTGACATACACTGAAGTAGCTTTACTGGTCTCTAAATTTTCTTCATTAGTGATAGAAAGTTCAAGTGCAGACCCCTTCAGGTAAATTTGTTGGTCTAAAAGGTTTTTACTTAGGGGTCAGGGGTACCTTTTGTAATATATACCTTCCCCTTGGGTTCATGCAAGGTTAATTTAGGGGTAAAATAACTACTTCCCAAGCCTTTCAAGCTTGTGCAAAGTTGTAAATATGAGAATGGAAATGCATCTCTAAATCTTATGATGTATAGGGCAGCCCAAGGCAAGTCAGGATACCAAAGATAGGTAAATGAAATATTTACTAAAAGACAGAGGTACTTTTGGGTAGATAACAGGAGCTGTACATACTATACTGCTAAATTAAAATCTGTAACTTGAACTGACAGGATATATATGACACTGCTATATTGTCAAGTCTCACCAAGTACATGTACTACTACTACTACAGTCAGATAATGTACCATTGGTGTTTCTGTTGGACTGGAAAGATCAAACCTCACTCAAAAAACACTGGAGATTCCTAGTTTATTATAAGAAATTAGATAAATTTCATGAATGATGCACATTACTGATTAAACAGTCCACTACAGAGTGAAATAGGGAGGTTTTAGATTTAACAGGCAAATTGGATATCTAAGTGAAGGACTGTGGAGTAGGTCAGTCTCCACATAAAAGGTTTACAGCAGAATGTCAAAATTAAGTTTCAGAAAAGAGAAACACCATGCAAGCTTCAGTCAAGTGACATTAGGAATTTACTTTACGGAGAGTGGGAACAGATGTTTTAATATGGGATACTGAAGGGCAGCATAAAATTCCTGAAGAGGGTTCAGGGAATCTCTAGTTTAAAAACTCACCATAATATCAAAAATCCCTATTCATTAGGCTCAGGCAACACAGGTAAAGGGGACAGTGTGGGCCTTGATAAACCCATTGACTGACCATAACAAATATACACAAGTAGACGTTCTACAGTAAGTATTACTTTCAAATGTATATACAGGAGATATGGTGGGGGTTGTTCACAAATGGTGAGAGCACAAACATTTTTAGACCAGATTTCTACACCTAGGCAACATCTAGAGGAGGCAGCAAGGTTGCTGAACACCGCTACTTTGGAGAAAGCAAAGGAAATTTGATTAAAAACAGGCTGGTGAGAAATCCACAGGCCTGGAAGACATTCCCTTGAACTGCAGGGCTACAGACTCTGAAAAGTTTTTGCCATCTGCTTATCACAGTGCTTAATCAAGTCCTAAAAATGGGTCTCCTCCACATTTGTGTTGCTACAAATGTAATCCACAAAGAACTTAAGGATCCCTCTTTGCTTTCTGTTTATGGTCATCTTTCATATTTAACCTATTATTCACTTATGCATAATTTTAGTGATTTCCATACCTGGATGTCACACCAGTTCCCCAAACATCCTTACACCCTCTGAAACACAGCTGAAACCTCAGAAATCAGACAAAGACTTTCTCCTTCTAGGTTACAGCATCCTATGACTAGACAGTCCACAGAAAAAATGTGGTGGAGTTGCCATTGTATATGCAAACCATCTCACTGTTACCCCTCTAATGGAACCTACTCCCTCTTTCTTGCCAGCTGAACTATTGACTGCCAACTGTAAAATTAATGACCACAACACAATAACTGTAGCAGCTACCTATACCCCCCCCCCCCCCCACCGGGTGACAATTTCTCATTACTTGAGCATATTCTCTCTTGGCTTTCTCAACACATAACTAATGAAACCATTCTCCTGGGGGACATAAACATAAACTGGTTATTCCTTTCCCTGGACAGACCTAGTTCATGTATTAATTTGCATGGCTTCTCCCAACTAATCTCCACCCCTACTCATACTAATAAGCCATCCAACTACACTTCTCTTATAGACTGGATACTAGTCTCAGATCCTCGCAAATATCACCACCCAGAAACACTACTGGAAGTAAAAGTGACCACTCCCCAATTAAAGTTCTAAGATTTTCCCCACACTACATCAGGCCACACAAGTATACTGAATTATGTAAATTCGCTAACTTCCATTCTGATACTTTTAACAACTTCCTCTCAGCAATTAATTGGTCCCTCCTAACTCATCTACAACTGGATGAGGCAGTACTAAAATTCAGCTCGATATTCCTAAACATGCTCAACTCTCTTACTCCCTTATGTCAGAGTCAAATCTATTTATCAATATCCATTAAGTCAAATCAAACCTATAAATCTCACCACTGTCTTTCTCTTAACAGCTTGAACTGGCTAGAAATTTCCCACCAACTACTTCTCTCTCAGCTCCAGGTCATTCATTCCATCCTGTATATGCCTTCCTTCTGTCCAAACATCTTTAAACTTGTATCCCTGTATACCCCACCCAGGTCTCTCTCAAGTACAGACAAAATCTACTTCAAATCTACAAACTAAAAAGCAAAACAGGACAAAACCTTTAAAGCTACTCCCCTGTCCTCTCTTGGAACAAACTTTCCCTAGATATTAGAAGCATTAAACAACCAAAACAATTCAAAACTGCTACCAAAAACATCCTAAGAAGCACCTGGACCTGCCACTGCACACACCCACCTTAACTATCAACCCTCACCTCCTCAGCTATCTACCTTCCCTCTTTTTTCTCTCAAATACCACAACTTCGAAACTGACTTGTAAATACCTGAAGCTACCTACTCTGTCTACTCTAACAGGTTTATGACTAAAAAAGTTATGTACTTACCATGATATTCCATCTGAGTAGTGATACTTCATTTATCTTCAACCTGTGGGTCTTTGGATCTGCACTGGATCCAACACAGCAGCATTTTCCAGCTATGGCTCTGAGCTCCATGCTCCTCCCCTTACCCATAATGCCCCCTGTCTCCCTTCTCCCTTAAAATTGAGTTTGCTGCATCATCTGAATAATAAGGTTAGGGGGAAGGAGGGGGGATGGTTGAAGACAAATGAAGTATAAGTACTCAGATGGAACATTATGGTGAGTACATAACTTCTTTATCTGAAGTAGTTTACTTCATTTGATCTTCAACCTGTGGGACAGAGTCTCCAGCTACCAAACTCTTGGATGGCCCTAATGGAAGGATGTTCCAGAGCACTGCAGAGCCAAAGTATGCTTTACTCCTAGAAACAATATCAAATTTATAATGCAAAATAAAGGTATGAGATGAGGCCCAAGTGGCAGATGAATAAATATCATCCAAAGATAACCTGGACCAAAAGGACACTGATGTAGCCATAGATCGGGTCGAATAAGCTTTGACTTTCCCTGGCAGAGACAGACCTCTCTCCAAATAGGCTCAGCTAATGCATTGAGGGATCCAGTGAGCAATTGTCACTTTCAAAACTGGTTACCGAAGAAGGGCTTGGCATAAGACACAAAAAGTTGATGATTTGCGGAAGGATTTAGTCCTGTGTAGGTAAAACCTCAATTGTCTATGCACATCCAATAAATGTAACCTATATTCCCCTTTGTTCTGGTAGTTAGGAAAAAAGACTGGCAAATTAATTGTCTGATTAATATTGGCTTCTGAAGCTACCTTAGGGAGGAAAGACGGGTTAGTGCGTAGCAACACCCTATCTTTATGAAAGATCATGTAGGGCATTTTGACAGAAAGAGCCTGAAGCTCTGACACCCTTCTGGCAGAAGTGATGGTGACCAAGAAGGCAGTTTTCCAAGTCAGAAACTGCAAATACATTGAAGCCGCAGGCTCAAAGGGGGGAGAAACCAATGCCTGCAACAGTAAGGTAAGGTCCCACGGTGGGATAGGATCCTTTACCGGGGGTCTAAGAAGAAAGGCACCTTTAAGAAAGGTCTTACAAAGTTTAGAGGAAGCCAATAAAGACATATTTACCCCCAAGAAAATTAGAAATGGCTGCTAGCTGGACTTTAACCGCAGAGGAACTGGTGCCCTGTTGAAAAATGTTAGCCAGAAAATCTAAGACTGCCGAAAGAGAAGTGGTAAAAGGGTCCAGGGACCGCTAAGAGGTCCATATCGAGAAACATTTGCATTTACTCCAATACACTTTTCTGGTAGAAATTTGTGAGCCGCTACCAGAATAAACTCAACAGGGGATGACAAACCTAGAGTCCTAATAATCATGGGAACCGGAGCAGCCAAGCAGTGAGGTTCAGACTGTCCAGGTCTGGGTGTAGGATCCCTGAGAAGATCTGGAACCGGATCCAAAGTCCATGGTGGAACAACTAGATGAGACCTGAATAAGGAAAACCAAACCTGTCGAGGCCAGAATGGGGCAATGAGAATCACAGTGTTCCCTAGCCTTTGGGCTTTCTGCAGAAACTTTGACATCAGGGGAAGAGGAGGATATGCATAAAGAAGACAGGTAGGCCACGCATCAATCAGAGCATCTTTGGGGGTTTCCCCAGGCGGGGGGTTCAGAGCAAATAAATTGCTGCATTTCATGTTGGAAGGAGATGCAACGAGATCACAGCAAGGATGACCCCACTCTAGAAAGATCTGTTCCACTACTGAAGGGTTCAGAGACCACTCGCAAGGCATCAGGATTGATCTGCTAAGCCTGTCCGCTAGAATGTTGGACCTTCCCCGGAATGTGCATTGCCACCAGAAAACAGTCGGTGGAGATTGCCCATTCCCACACTCTCACAGCTTCTCGACACAGGGGATAATATCTGGTTCCCTCTTGTTTGTTGATATACCAGACCACTGACCTAGTGTCCGTCTGAATTGCAATCATTCCTAGAGAAAGATGAGCATGAAGGGTCTGCAACGTGAGGAGAACCACTCTCATCTCTAGAACATTCATGTGTAGAAAGGTCTTGGAAGGGAACCACATGCCTTGGACTGTCTTTCCTGAGCAATGCCCCCCACCCTAATAGGGAGGCATCTGTGGTCACCGTGGTCTTGGGAAAGGCAGGTTGGAATGGACATCACTTGAGGGGATCTAGAGACTGAATCCACCACCAAAGGGAGTCCCCGCATCCTCTAGAGATTCTCACCAGAAAGGACAAGGGAAGATCGAAAAGGGATCAGTGAACCAATAGCGTCCACTGCAACACTTTCATATTAAGGCACGCCACTGGAAGAATACTGATTGTGGCCGCCATGGACCGTAATGCTCTTAACACTGCCTCGGCTGTCGGTAAATGTGTCTGAAGAATGTGGAAGACGTGTAACCTCAGATTGTGTATCCTGTCTAACGTAAGGAACACCCTCATTTGTAATTTGTCCAGCTATGCCCTGATGAAATCCAGAACCTGAACTGGGAGTAGACCAGTTCTGTTCATGCTGATTGTGATGCCCAACTTGTTGGCTAGCCGAAGGAAGGAGTCCCTGGCCTGACAAAGTAGATGCTCTGAAGGGGCAGTAAAGAGCCAGTCGTCCAGGTACAGAAAGACCTGAATACCCTGAAGCCTCAGGTGAGCCACTACTACCGCCATTACCTTGGTGAACACCCGGGGGGGCTGTGGTGTGACCAAAGGGAAGGGCTTGAAATTGATAATGATTGGCTCCCAGCCAAAAGCGAATTAACCTTCGGGAGCGCCTGTCCATCTTGATGTGATAGTATGTGCCCTGGAGATCGATTGAGCACATCCAGTCTCTGGCCCGCAGATAGGGCAGGATAGATTGAATCGTGACTATCCTGAATTTTGTCTTGGTTACAGACAGGTTTAATTTGGACAGATCCAAGATTGGTCTGAAGTCCCCTGTCTTTTTCGGCACTAAAAAGAACTTGGAATAAACTCTGGATCTGGACTGGTCTAGGGTGACCAGTTGGATGACTATTTTCCTTACCAGTGAATCTATTTGTACTGCTGTCTCCTCCCACTACATGGGTGGGATGTCCGGGAGGGTTTTGTTGGATAGGGGAGGTTCCTGGAATAGAACGATATATCCTCTGGATATGATGTGGAACACCCATTGATCTGTTGGTATGGACTCCCATGCTAAAGGGTGCAGCAACAAACGACCCCCGACTGCCTCCAGAGAAGAACAGTAGGGCAACCCCTCAGGGCTGCTGCCTGAGTTTATCCGAGAAGGGTTCTTGGGACCTGAAATTCTTAGGACCCACTCTACCTCTAGGGTGGCATCTGTCAAATCCCCCTCTGTCTCTGGAGGAAGGCGTGTCCTGAGCGTCCCGGGAAAACACCTGAGACTTAGGGAACCACATCTTCTTTGGGCTACGCTGGTTCCTGGAAAAAAAACCTTTGAGGCAGAAAGAAGCGGATCCCGATGGCAGACAGTGTCTTCCCACCTTTTTCGCTCTGGACCAAAGTCTCTCTGACCATCTTCCTGAACATGGAAGAACCGTCGTAAGGGGGGTTTGTAAAAGACTCCTTGAAGGGCTCCGTAAATTGACATAAGTGGAGCCATGCATGACGCCTGATTTCAAAGCCTGTCCCTGCAGCCTGTGCAGCTCCCTCTGTGGCGTGGCAGAGCAAATGCACAGACATGTTGGTTACTGCTTTTAGGGTGGCCATTCGTGCAAATGTCTTCCTGTCCTCTGCCGACATGGACCCTGAAGTCGACTCTGTGATTTCCTTAATAAGATCTCTCTGAAATCGGATGATGTGTGCCATATAGTTCAGTGTTCTCACAGAGAAGGTCATTGAAGCATAAACTCACTTCCCAAAGTGATCCAACGCTCTTGACTCTTGGTCAGGAGAGTGGACCGTGATGCTCTAATGAGCGAGCTCCTTCTTGGTGGCCGCCACCACCATCCATCTACAGGGGACCCCTTGTGCCAATGAAGCCTGTCCAAGGGGGGACTCAAAACCTTATCCAGCCACTTAGGGATTAGCTGTATGGTGTCTGAATCCTTCCAAGCCCTAGATGTTATTAGTTCCACAAGTGGGTCAGCAGGAGCGGACACCCAAGAGGTAGATGGGCCCGTGCCGAATGCCTCCAGAAATACGGACTCATCTAAAGTTGGCTTTTGGGTGGACGACCCCCCCCCCCTCTGGTGGAGGAGCTCCATGATGTCCCCAAAAGAGACATCCTCAAGGGGGTGACCTTGGGGAGCCTTCCCCTTCATCCAAATCCATGTCCTCTGTGAGAGATGCTGGTGGAGAGTCCAAGTACCTCCTTTTACAAATATGTTTGCAGGGGGCCTCCTCAGGGGGACTGTTTGGGGAGGCCTCACAAATGGGCTGTTCTGAAGGCAGAACTACCTAGGGTATTATGGGCACGGGCTATCCCTGAGACGGCAAGATGGCTGGAACCACACTCAGAGCTGGGGGAGTCTAGACAGATTCAGAGGACGAGATAGTTTGAGGTCTCAACTCCATGGGAGCCCTCTGCACCACGTTGAAAGCAGAGAGGGAACATGCCTCCTGGGCAGAAAAGGCAGAAGCCACTCCCCCTTGCCCTGACAGGGGAGTCAGAGCCGATCCTGCTGGAGCTAAAACGCTGAGAGGGATGCTCCTCTCCAACAGGCTTGGAGCAGAAAACACCACCTCGGATCTGACCCCGAGGCTGCGGCTCCGAGAGCTCAGATCCAATACCGTTGGATCCAACAAACTCAAGATATGGGCTGGCATTGAGCTACAGGGTACCAAAGGCGCTGACCCCTTGAATCTGATCGTCCTCAGATCCAATGACTCCGAAACCATAGGTCGGATCAGAGAAGGAGTATTACGTTGGAACAACGGCTGGGAGGGACCCACTCCAGAGGGAGAAGGCCCTGGCAAGACCCCCGTCTGCATCTGAATGCGGATTAACCTCCGCATCATCTTGTCCATCTCCACTACTGAGAGGCTCTGAGTGGAGTGGGAGGATGCTGCCAAAATCGGATGTGAGTGCTGGTGGGGGGAAGACCTGACTGGAGACCGGCTTTGTTGTTCCTCGGGCTTAGGTGAAAACCTAGGGGACCTGAGCCTAGGTGAAAACCTAGGGGACCTGAGCCTAGGGGACCTGAGCCTAGGAGTCACAGGCGTGGATACAGGCTTCAGTTTTGGTGTTGGGCCGGCCTGAGACAAGCAGTCAGGGAATCACTTGTGAGGCCGGTCCTTCTTAACCTGATCCCCTTCCCTGGTCTACTAGGCTGGAGTGCGAGTCCCAGAGGCCAGGGAAGAAGAAGATGGAGCAGCAGCCGCTGCTTTCCCCGCAGGGGAAGAGGGAACCACAGTCCCAGAAGAAGAGGGCAACAGGCCCTTAAGGATCAATTTGTCCCACCTGTCCTTAAGTGCCCTGGGGTTAAACCCAGCACAAACAGGACAGGGGGATTGAAGGTGTTCAGTCCCAAAGCAGACCATGCACAGAGTTTGGCCATCAGCCGGCCCAGACACACACACACACACTCTCACGAGAGAAATTAAAGAAGAACGAGAAAGGAAAGATTACTCTTTTTTTTTTTTTACTAGCTAAACGAAGTTCCCCGGAGAGGTACAGAAAAGTTCAACAGATAGAAAAAGTCAAGAGGAAGCTAAAATAGAAAAAATACGCTTAGAAACACTGAAACAACATGCTGGAGCTTGGACCATCCTTGCTCACTCTCAGTCAGCGAACGAGATCTGAGGGGAGAAGGGAGACAGGGGGGCATTATGGGTAAGGGAAGGAGCGTGGAGCCATAGCTGGAAAATGCAGCCGTGTCAGAACCGATGCTGATCCGAAGATCCACAGGTTGAAGATTAAATGAAGTAAACTACTTCAGATCTATTTTTAACTAAATAACTACTGGCTAAATGCTTGCACACATTCTTACATATTCTATGTTGCTAAGTAGCTACACCTTAATTGAAGGTGTTCCTGATAAGATTGTATAACTTTCTATATAGCCTTGGTCCCTTTACATTATTAATGGTAAACTTTGTGCTAACTTTTTTAATACTGCACTGTACTTTGCATATGTGTTAACTGTGGACCTTTACATTATTAATTGTCAACTACGAACTACTTTCTTAAAATTATACTGTACTCTGCATATGTGTTAACTGTGGAGCTTTTCTCCCGGTCCTCTGCTGAAAAAGGGCGACAGCTCAGTTGGACTAACCTGGTCAACAAATATCAACTAAATAAATAAATAAATAATAATAATCCCACTGGGAGGACATAGAAGTCATCAGATCATGGGAGAGGATTCCTTTGAAGTGGGACTAAGGATTTAAAGCATTACATCTTTTTGCATTACTACTTCTAATCTGTGTCTTTGAAACATTTTGATATTTCACCTCAAATAACTTTCTTAAAACTACCAAGAATATTAGAGTGAGGAATGAGATGACGATGACTCCTGAGGGATCTGCAAACACACTACAGAAGCTGGCACAGAGGCAGGGACCAGATCCAAAGAATCAAAGGAAGACATCTCTTAAGCAACCAATGGAGGTGCCAACCAGACTCCTTCTACAGGACCTGAATGATCTGGTCAAAGACCCAAGGAAGGCCTAGAAGGTTGGTCGGTCTGTTTTATCCAAAAAATTATTTCTTGGAGAATCTTGAATTGTAATAGGTTGTCCAATTTCTGGATCGGTGAGAAGAGTGTACATTGGGGTCTGAGTGGCATGCTTCTCAATCCTAGAAGTCTTAGGAGCTGGAGCCAAAGTACTGTTTGACCTTTTCTTTGTATCAGTCTTTAATTTTCAAAGTTTTCTTCTCTGACTTTTTAAGTTATTGATTCTCCGGATCTGGAGGAAGAAGCCCTTGTTCTGGCAGTCCATCAAATCCCTGGGCCCAAAAGCAAAAGAAATGTCACAGGATGCAGGTAAATGGGAGACTCCCACACACACCACACAAAATTCATGGAGATACTGCAGAGGGATCTTGTGGCCACACTTTGTACATTTCTTAAAACTAGTAGACTTTTCCATGCCTAAAAAGTCTGAAGAGCAACAGGAAGTACAGAAGCACAACACTGAATTCCAATGCACTACATGTCTTAGGTAATCAGTGAGAAATACCAACTCACTGTAACAAATTACTGTGAGAAACTACTAAGTTCACACAGACCAAGACAGTTATCTGCACTGGTAAATTGCCTTGTTGATATATATATATATATATATATATATATATATATGTGTGTGTGTGTATGTATATATATATATATCTATATAGTTACACTTCAGAAGATCGAACAGCTGAAATACTGAAGACCATATGATCGATATTTCAGAAGATCGATCTTCCGAAATTGAAAAAAAAAAAAAAATAGTTAAAGAAGACGGTAACGCAGGGAGCAAGCCCTCCTGCACCCCACACCCACCCTACTTAAATACACCAACTCTAGATCGCGCTACAGCAGGGAATAGGAAAAATCTCCCATTCCGCGCTGTATTGACAGTGTAGCGCGATCTCGGAGCTGGTATATTTAAGTGAGGGGCGCAGCCCCCCACATGGGGGGTGCAGGGGGACTTGCCCCCCTGCATTACTGTCTTCTTTAACTGTTTTTTTTATTTTTGTTACAACTTCAGAAGATCAATCTGAAATATCGATCATATGGTCTTGACCATATGGTCTTCGATATTTCAGCCGTTCGATCTTCTGAAGTGTAATCATAAATATATATATATATATATATATATATATATATATATATATATAAAATGCATACCTATCTCTCTATCTACCTACCTATCTATCCTTGTATATGTGACAATAGTTTATATAGATTATGCAGATCAAAGTCGATGTACACAGAAGACAGTAATAAATGTTTAATATATACATTCTGCACATAAATAGTACTTGTACTAATTGCCAAAAAAGTAAATAAATCAATAAACCATAAAAACAATGTTGGCCCAAGCACTGATTACTTTTAAATCTACCCTACTTGACCCTAAACAAATGTCTCATCTCCAAAAAACTTTTTTTCAACCCTAAAAAAAACACAAGTCTATGATCTTTGGTTTATAAGAAAAGACTTAAAGCCTCCAGTTTCCTCAATCTCGTGGACAACCACTTCATTTAGATATCTAGGCATTTGGCTCAAATAATTTCTCAGCTTTCAAGAGCACATCCAAATATTTGGAGCTCCTTTTCTGGGATCAAGAATATCTAAATTTCTCTCATGCTTATCCAGAGGTACCATAGGGAAAGGTGATCTGTTTGTAAAAAATAGAATATGGCTTATCTCTATTTGCCATCTCCACTAACAACATACAAACTTTTTCAAATACACCATGCCTATTCATCACCAATTCCCCTAGGCTTGAACGCCACTTCCTTACTCTGATCCTAGGCTAACTGACTTCTAGCACAAACCAGCTACGACCAACTTCTGGCCTCCATACTCCAAGTTACTCCACCAAAATAACTATTCACTCCCTGTAATGAAACTTATGACAACCACCTCATCTTATCAAATCAGAAGTTAACTGCACCTGGCCTTAATTTGCAAATCGTTTCAACCAAACTACACAACTCTGATGCTAGCTTCTCGGACTCTGCACCCAAACTTTGGGCAATATAAATGCAAATGGCAAAAGGCAGGCCATACCAGACAAGTAACACTACTTTCTATTGAGTCTGTTTACTCTCTGTACACAATCAGTTTCCAGTCTGAATTTTACCTCTTTGCTTATGCCACTTGTACATAATATATATGGCACACACATAGATAATATATACATTCTCCATCTAATTCCTTTCTATTTTGCTACAATTGTTTTAGCAATGTCAAGTCCACCTTAACACCTGACGTGACCATTCACAATACCTCTTGCTAAACCTGTTTCTAATTCACCTCACATACTCATCTGATTCCTTTATTCCCTCACTGGAACCACATACTCATCTGATTCCTTTATTCCCTCGCTGGAACCTTTACAGCTCCACACTTGTAATTATTGTAAATAGCATCTCTTCTTGTTTGCACCTTCTTTTTCATTATCTTATGTGTAGTAATAGTTGCTCTTGAAATATGTATTTGTTACAATTTTACATGTAAGTCAGGCTGCAAATGGTACCAAACTGTAAATCAAAGAAAGGAAGAAAGAACAAGAAAAAAAGTAGCCTAAAAGAATCAACAGCAAATAAACTTTACAGGTATCCACACAAACCAACATACTTAGCTGCACTGGTAAATGGTCTTGTTTATATATATGTATACTTACATACTTACCGCTCTATCTACATATATATATATATATATATATATATATATATACATATATATATATATGATTTACTATCAAATGATGAAAGGAGATACTCTGCAGGCAGAAAATCAAACAGTAGATATTCAATTCCCATGTTGCATGAACGAAAGTTCAGATTAGCAAATACTACTGTGCATTCGCTGATATGAACTCGAAGTAATGTACAGAAATCATGGTACAGTGTGGATTGGGATATTTATCCCTTTCCTTACTGGTGCAATCTCGGAGTTGGAATATATAGCTAGCAGGAATTGTGTGTATGGGACGGGTGAAGGGGGGCTTGCCCCCCTGAAAAAAATGAGATGCGAGGTGTAGGAGTTCCACTTACCTGAGCTCCTATACGGACATCACGTTCGCTGTTTGGTGAAAATGTCGAATCTGCTGAATTTTAGGAGTTTTGATTATGGCTCCTAGTTTGCAGTCATCTGCGAACTTTGTTAGCCTGTACTTCAGAGAAGTAGATACCAAACAGGAGAGGACCTAGGACTGAACCCTGTGGTACTCCACTTGTCACTGGTCTGAAGTTGGATTTAGCTGGTGTGCGCCATTCAGTGGGCACAAAGCCTGAGGTGAGGCTATGATTGAACATGGTACTTAGGTGGGGTGCCAGTTTGTTCTGTAGTTCATGTAGAACGCAGCCTGGGATGTTGTCAGGTCCCATGGATGCTGTGTTCTTGGCTTTAGAGAGTGTGTTTTTTACCTGAGCAGCCATGATTACAGGTACTTTGCATTCTTCCGGTATAGAGGTGGGCCCTTTAGGGGATGAGACAGAGGTAAAGTGAGCAATGAACCTATCTGCCAGGATGTTGGCAATATCAGTTGGTTCTGTATATTTAGTGCCATTGTGCTGTAACTCAGAGCAGATCTGAGTGTTGCCATTGAGATTCTTGACATAGCTATAGAATGCTTTGTGGATGTCTTTAGAATCAGTGGCAATTTTGTTTTTGTAACTAGCTTTGGAGGATTTTATGAGAGATCTCAGCTTCTTACTGAGGCTAACCACGAAGTTCCTCCAATCATGGGATTTTACTCTTTATTGCAACAGTTTCTTTCTTCTGTTGTAGAGTTTGTTTATAATAGGGGACCACCAGATTTGGCTCCCTTTTTTTGGAGGATAGCATCTTGGCTCTGTTAGGGATTGCATGATCCATGCATTCATGTAAGTGCTTATAAAGTGCAATTGTATAGGATTCAGCAGTCATATCTCTATTGTCCGTCAGCATGGGTGTCGTGCAGTTTGCCACTTCTGTCTTAAGAAGCGTGAAGTTGCCTTTGGAGAAACTTTTTACGGTGGTTTCCCTAATGGGGGGTGGGGGTGGGATGTGGATGTCTAGGGTGATTTCCTTGTGGTCGGATCTGACCAACGAGGAACTGACCACTGGTGTGGAACACTGGTTGCCCATGATGGTAATGATCAGGTCTAGGATACTGCTGCCCCTGGTGGGGGTGTGAATAAGTTGATCCAAGGCATTGGAATTTATGAATTCCAGAAAACGCTGAGCACAAGAGTTGGTACATGAGCAATTTTCCCAGTTACTGGTGGGGTAGATGAAATTGCCCATTATTAGGGTGTTAGGTTGTACCCTAATATTTTCCAGTGTATCAAGAAATGAGGAGTGGGAATCCTGGGGCATGGTAGGGGATCTGTAGCAAGCTACAATTTGCATTGTGGTCTTGCCCAGAGTTAGTTGCACTTGGATAATCTCAGATGCATTATGCTGAGCAACTAGCCTGGAGGTGTGGATATCCTTAATGAATATGGAACATGCCTTTGCCTTTAGTGCTTCGGTCCAGGTTAGATGACTGAAAGGTGTGGTATGTTTCACTTAATTGATATTCAGTGTTAAATTCTTAGCCTAGAGGAATTATCTGTATTTATAAGCGTTAGTCACATATCTTTGAATTTATTACTGCCCAATATTTGAGTTGTTTGGCTTCTGCTACATACCTACAATCAACTGCATTACTAGCTGAGTTAAGTACAAACTTGCAGTGTGAAGGATTGTACTGCATTTCATTTTTCTGTCTATTTAATTGTTTCATTGAACATTGTGTCTGTGTCTCTCTGTAGTTATTTATTTTTCTATTTAATTGTTTCATAGAATACTGTGGTCTCTCTGTCTTTGCAGTTAGTTTCCCACCCACCCTCGCTGTTCTTGTTCTGGTATTAATCTTGGTGGCTTTGTAATTACCCGCCCCTCCTGTAAATTTGTGTTTGAACACTCTTCCTGGGTCTATCTCATTTGCTCACTCAACAGAGTTCAGTGAGATCATATTCTGACTTCAGACACTCCTACCAGTCCTATCTGTTCAGCTCTATTCCAGACTAGTGTCACTAGCTCACTTTACCTAATACAGAAAGAACATTTGTGAAGGGCAAGCCACTTAGGTCCTTAATTTTGAATTATCTTCTGTTTCTCCTTTCTCCCTTTCCACTTTCCAAAAAAAAAAAATAATTTCTAAGCTTGTTTCCTGTGTTTTCTGTAACTAGTCTAGTGCAGATACAGATTTGCTGTAACCAGGACTGTTTGTAAGCTTCTGAGCCCCCAAAGCCTTTCTGTGTTGGAAGGAAGCCTTCTAGCTTATCAGTGGGAGTGTTAAGCACTAGGTAGCCTATCTACCACAGTAGAGGTTTCTGGCCCAGCAATTGTAGTTCATTGGCTGTTTGGGCAGTTTTTCCATCTCTTTCAACGTTCTGGTTTAAAAGCCCACGTTTGTGCTTGTTTCCCACCTTTCCTGTAACTAGTCTAGTCCAGATATAGATTTGCTGTAGCCAGGACTGTTTGTAAGCTTCTGAGCCCTCAAGCCTTTCTGTGTTGGAGGGAAGCATTCTAGCTTATCAGTGAGAGTGATAAGCACTAGATAGCCTATCTACCACAAGTTCCAGGTATAGATTCTTAGTTTTAGCACTTGAATTTGCTTACTCGTGCTTTGTTCAGAACTTGTTGTTAGCACTAAATAAGCTACACATTACTACAGCACTCAACATTCCTCTTTACCTAGAGGAAAACAGTTTTTGTACTTACTTCCTCACTTGCTTAGAGAAAAACAGCTCTTATACTCACTTTCCTCACTTGTCTAGAGGAAAGTAGTTTTTATTTAGGCATGTCCAAGGGTCAAGCTCCCAGTATTCTCTCCTATCTATCTGATGAATCTGGGCATCTTGGGGCAATGTAGCAATTGCCTCATGTACACAGACAACCCTCTCCTCCTACCACCCAACACGACAACCTGTGAGAGATGAACTTATCTAGCCAAACTGGAGGTAAAGCTTTCTCCAACCAAGACTGAACTTGACAGTCAAGAGGAGAAGGTAAACACTTGCACCACACCACACTCATCACATAGTCCCACTAAACCTACACCACCAAAATCCACACATAGAAACACAAAAACGTTCACTGAGGCTTTCATTAATAATCTGCTCAAGCAACAGAAACCTCCAAAGCAGAAACGCAAGCAACATCCACCCCCAACACAACCCAAATGACACATAGCCCACAGACTCGGTGTACCACTCAACCACAGCCCATAAGACAAAACGTACCCAACACACTAGTCATAGGTGATTTTATAGTCGGTCACACTGATGTCCCACTCATCAGGCTAAACAAGGAGAAGGTTATTGTCATCTGCTTGTCGGGTGCCAGGATCCACCAAATAACCCACGCACTCAGGTCACTCCACAATAAGTACAAATAAAACTCTGTCGTTGTCCATGTTGGTGTGAATGACCTGAGACATACATCCCTGGACTACATGAAGAGACA
The DNA here is from genome assembly GCF_019279795.1 of Protopterus annectens. Lineage (NCBI taxonomy): Eukaryota > Metazoa > Chordata > Ceratodontiformes > Protopteridae > Protopterus > Protopterus annectens. The sequence continues at coordinate 1,428,450,617 of NC_056735.1, read as the reverse complement.
TGGAAGAGCTCTCCGATCTTGTAGCCCAGGCAGGTATGACCCTAGCCCTGAGTAGCATCCTGCCATCACCCAGAATGATACCGCAGTACAAGGACAAACTGATTGACTTCAACAATTGGCTAAGCTTCTGGTGTCATTCTAAGGGGATCCAGTATCTGTCTGCCTGGGTTAACATGGTCGACAGACCACGATGCTTTGCCAGAGATGGCCTGCACCTGTCACCCTGGGATTCCGGATACTGGCTTAGGCTCTTGCTGCCCCTATAGTGCCTTTTTTAGGCAAGGTTCAAATGACAAATTCACCACCATAACAGGAACAGACAAGCAAAAACTGAGTGTAATGCTACTCAATGCTACAAGTCTAAATCTCAAAATGCACTCCCTCGAGGCACTCGTTAAAATGAAGAACATCAATATCTGTGCAGTGACTGAGACCTGGTTCAAAGCTCCATAAAGCACCCCTGCATTACCAGGCTATAACTCATACCACACTTTTCGGCCACCTAACCTGGATTGGAACACCAAAGTCAGAGGTGTGTCCATATTCATTAAGGATATCCACACCACCAGGCTAATTGCTCAGCATAATGCATCCGAGGTTATCCAAGTGTAACTAACGCCGGGCAAAACTGCAATCCAAATTATTGCAGCTTGCTACAGATCCCCCACCATGCCCCTGGATTCCCACTCCTCTTTTCTTGATATACTGGAAAATATTAGGGTTCAACCAAACACACTAATAATGGGCGATTTCAACTATCCCACCATTAACTGGGAAAACTACTCATGTACCAACTCCTTCGCTCAACCCTTTCTAGAATTCATGAATTCCAATGCCCTGGATCAACTTATCCACACCCCCCACCAGGGGCAACAATATCCTAGACCTAGTCATTACCAACATGAGTGACCGGTGTTCCACACCTGAAGTCAACTCCTCATTGGTCAGATCTGACCATAAGCTGATCACCCTAGATATCCACATCCCGCCCCCACCCCCATTAAGGAAATCACAGTAAAAATTTTCTCCAAAGCCAACTTCTTGCTTCTTAAGACAGAAGTGGCAAACTTCTTGACACCCATGCAGATGGACAATACAGTTACAACTGCTGAATCCTACACAGATGCACTCTATAAGCACTTACACGAGGGCATGGATCGTGTTATCCCAAACAGAAACAAGACGTTATCTTCCAAAAAAAGGAAGCCAATCTGGTGGTCCCCTGCCATAAACAAACTCTACAACAGAAGGAAGAAACTGTTGTAAAAGAGAGTAAAATCCCATAAGTAGAGGAGTTCCCTGGTCAGCCTCAGTAAGAAGCTGAGATCCCTTATAAGATCCTCCAAAGCTAACTACGAAAACAAAATTGCCACTGATTGTAGGGACAACCACAAAGCATTCTATAGCTATGTCAAGAATCTCAATGGCAACACCCACAGCTGCTCTGAGTTGCAGCACAATGGCACGAAAATTACAGAACCAACTGATAATGCCAACATCCTGGCAGATAGGTACAGTGCTAACTTTACCCCCTAAAGGGCTTATATCTATACAGAAAGAATGCAGAGTCCCTGTAATAACAACTAGGCAGGTAAAAGCTGCACTCTCTAAAGCCAAAAACACAGCATCCATGGGACTGGACAACATCCCAGGCTGCGTTTTACATGAACTTCAGAACAAACTGGCTCCCCACCTAAGCACCATGTTCAATCATAGTCTCACATCAGGTTTTTTGCCCATTGAATGGCGCACAGCAACAGTTATTCCACTCCACAAAGGGGGAGCCATCACTGATCCTGGGAACTATCGCCCTATTAGCCTCACGAGCCTGGTCTGTAAGGCCATGGAACGTATCATCATGGAACTCATAAACAAAGACATTGGTAACCTCCAAACTCTGGACCCCACCCAGTTTGGGTTTGTGAAAGGCAGATCATGCCTCCTGAACCTGATCAACTTTTTTGAGGCAGTCACCAAAGCCGTAGATGAGGGTAAGGTGGTTCACACAGCCTATCTTGACCTCGCCAAGGCTTTCGACACCATCCCCCATTCTGGAATTATAGCTAAACTCACTAAACTAGGTATAAATCTCTACATCACAAGATTGGTTGCCAAATGGCTCACTGCAGAACTCACACTGTAAAAGTTGCAGACTCCAAATCTGACTTCAAACCAGTGACAAGTGGAGTACCACGGGGTTCAGTCCTGGGATCTCTCCTGTTTGGTATCTACTTCTCTAAAGTACAGGCTAACACAGAAGGCCTTTGGCTAATGAAGTTCACAGATGACTGCAAACTAGGAGCCATAGTTGAGCCCCCAAATGATGTGGACATCCTACAGAAGGGCCTCACTGAAACAGATGCCTGGTGTCAGAACCATGGCCTCAAGCTCAATACCAAAAAGTGCATTGTCATCCCATTTACTCTGTACCCATGAACTACCACATAGGCGGCAGTCTACTGAATGCCGAATGTGTGATAAGAGACCTTGGGACCCAGGTGGACAGTAGTCTCTCCTTTGATAATCACATCGCCACAGTAGTCAGGAAATCCTTCTACATGGCACACCTCATCACAAAAGTGTTCTCATCTAGGAAAAAAGAGGTCATTGTTGCCCTCTACTCGACACTCATTAGACCCATTATAGAGTACAATGCCCCTTTTGGAATGTACCTCACAAGACATCTGCAGCAGCTGGAAAGGCCACAGAAGTGCCTCACAAAGAGGTCTACTGGCCTAAAACAGATGCCCTACACTGACCATCTCAAAAAACTCCAGCTTTACTCCGTAGCATATTGCCTGCTCCGAGGTGATCTCTGACTAACATATAAAGCTATGTCAAACCCAGAGCTGTTGGACATGCTACACCTAAAGAAATCTCAATCCCTCTGAGCTACATGCTTTAGGGACCTAAATCTTGTCATCACAATAAACAGGACATGCTGGAGGGATAGATTCCTGTCCAGGCGACTTCCCATACTCTGGAACAAGCTACCCATCTAAGTCAAGCAAAGTTCCTCATTAGCACTCTTCAAGAAAAATCTTGATAAGTGGATGGGAAATAGGAAATACACCCTGGGATCACTTCTGTGACTCTGCTCGACAGGGGTACAGGAAAATAACTTTCTTGGGTGGCATAAGCCAGGGAACCTTGTTGGCTAGGCTTACTTAAGCCCTTGCGCCGACAGTCTACTACCTACCTATGAACCTATAAACCTATCTCCACTGGTACCTCCATCTCTGATCTCCAAAGTCGTTTCTAATATTCTGGTGGATGAATTCTCTTCCAGTTTCACTCAACCAACCTTTCCCTCTCTTCGCTCCATTTCCCCTCGAACTCCCCACCCTAAAGCCAAGTTGGACCAAGTCTTTTTGTAACTCTGCAAAATTAAAAACATTACCTACATGAATCCTGACAATATCCCTTGATTCCCAATGAGAAGTATTAAGTCCCACTTACCAAACACCCTCCATCAACTCTTCAACCAGAGTCTTTCCACTGATTATGTCCTTGAGCAGCGTAGAATGGCAGTTATGGCACCCTTCCACAAAGGCAATCCCCCCACACTGATTCTTGGAATTACAGGTCGATTAGTCTCACTAACAGGCTTTGCTAGGACCGTTCTCCTGGTGTTTCTGGATTGTTAACCTACTTCCTGCTCACTATTTGTTACTAAGTTAAGTTAATCTACCTTAATAGCTTAGACTACTGCAACCATGATCAATGCTAAACACAGCACAGTTGTGTAAGTAACACTTACCATATCAGTAGATGCTCTGCTAGATCACTGTTGCAGTACCTGTATTCTACCTCCCTCCATTCCCCTTGTTTGTTTTTTATGTATTGCTAGAGTGTGGATATATGTTACTCTTGTTTTACTTTTTCTTTCCTAGCATTTTTTCTTTCAGAGCTATTGCCGCCCTTTCCCAGGGCAAGAAAGCACTGAGGCTTCTGGCACTCTTGTTGCCTTCTTAGAAGGTGCTCTGCTCAAGCTCCTTCAAATTAGAGCACATGGAAAGAGCTCTTTAAGTTTTGAAAAACTAGATAGATTGTATCCTGCTAAGGATATGACCAAACAGTTTAGGTTATTGCAACAATGATCTAAAGTTTTCATAGAGAAGATCACAATGAGATGGTCAGATTTTACTAGGTAAACAGGTAATAAGTGGGGTGGTATGATTGGGAGAAATGTTTGTGCGAACAAGATCGAGAAGATTAACACCTCTGGTGGACAGGAGGACAACTTGGTCAAGTGTACTGGCATTTACAAAGTCCAGCAGTCTCTGGGCAATATTCTGTGGGCAGTAAATGTTTGCCAGTTTATGTGTGACAGCTGAAGTCACCAATAAGGAAAGAATTTGGTTCAACTGCTAACTTTTCTAACTGTTTAAGATATTTTACATGTTTTGAAGGGGCACAGGTGGGGCCCTATAATTAGCTATAACGCGGTAATTAATTTTATTGACTATGTCTGGGACTTCAACCAGTTCCAGATAAGCATCAAGTGAGATCTGGTATGAAGTAATGGAGTTACAAATAAATACAGATATTCTAGTCACAGTTGCTGCTGGATCTGAATGTTCGACTGGAATTGTACCCTGGAAAGCAGGGAGTGCTATCACTATAATCATTGTGCACTGCGTAAAGGAATTCCAGCCTTTGTGCGACTTTCACAACTTGTATGGTTAAAGCAACAACTTTAATGTACTTAATTTAATATTTAGTTGTATACTGTTTGTGAGATTTTTCTCACAGAAGTTGATTTAAGTTATCTTCGATTTCTGTGGGAAGTGATTTTGATTATTCCTTTCTTTTCAGAATTTTTTATTCATTTGCAGCTGAAAATGGATTCCTTAAATGAGTATGCCATTAATGATTTGTTATAGCAAAAATATCTTGTACAGTGAATAAATGCTATGCTATTTTAAAGGTAATGCCTGATAACACCGGTGATGTGTTTCTCATGTCAAAACTTGGATGATTTGCTTACAATTATTCGTAGTAAAGCCAGACTTACTGACGACTGCACTTATGCAATTGGCATGGCTTGGAGATCTGTTGTTACATATATTAATGACTGGACTGATGAGATAAATAATGTTAGACAAAGAGCAAATAGGACATATATAGGAAAAAATCTGTCTGTCTGTAAAGCTCACTCATCTCCATGAAACAACATTATGCCACTGACCACTTCGGAATTCTGGATATACGTTTTCAGCAATCTGAGGATTCAAGCATACAGAAGGAAATAAAAAAAGGAAGAATTTCACAATAAATAACAAGGAAGAAAGAAACTGATAAATGTCTGTAAAGTAAAGACAATACATACTAAAAAGGCACTACTTTATATAACAAACAGATTACAGGGAATGATAACATTTTTCTATCAGAAAACCTTCAGTCTACAGAAAAAGGCAGCATTTTTTCAAAAGAGAAGGTAGAAAAAAGAGGCAAGGGGAGATAAAAATGAAGATTTAAGAATATTACTGTAAGAAAAAAAGAGGAGAAACAGAGACGTTAACAAGATGGCTGAAGCGATGGATGTACAAAGCCAGCTGGATGAGAATTATATGCTTGCAAACAGAAGAAGCAATGAAAACAGTAGGATTAATAAGACTAATAGTGATGAAGATCATTTCTTAGTAACTACTGATAGAGCAGATATTACTGAATTAGAAGATGAAGATTCAGATCTGGTCAGAAAAGATATTATTTTAATTGCAGATTCAATTAGAGGAACTGATATATTTGCAGAGATCATCATGAACATTAAATATTGTTATGCTAGCCAGGAGCAAAAACAGAGGATTTGAGGCAGGCCTTAGAATGCTTTAATGTAAGGAAGTACAGATCTGTTTTTTTCATGTTGGTACAAATGATCTATTCCGCTAGGACTCTCTGACTGTTAGGGAACTTATAGCCCTCTTAGACAGCATAACTTGTTCAAGTGTTAGGATGCTCCCACCCCTCCTGACTCTCCGCTACTTAACCATACCCTACCTATCTCTCTTCTCTAATTTCTCATAACTGTGATCCCTCTCCTCTACTTCTCCACAGCTACCTACCTCTCTTTTTCAATTTTCACAACTCTGATCCCCACTGTCTAGTTTCCTACCTAATTTTCCACCTACATCTATGTTCCTTATTACTTCCTTCTATACCTATATCTTCACTCTACCTATTATAGCAATAACCCACGCCTGGGTGTGGGTAATGCTAAATTTACCTACGGTTGGCGTGGTTTGGTCCCGAGGGCGAAGCCCGAGGACCAAAAGCCAACCGTGGGTAAATTTAGCATTACCCACACCCAGAAATGGGTTATTGCTATTATACCATGATATTATTTAAGAAAAGAAACTATTACTTTTCTTAAATAATGGCATAGTATAATGCCTGTTTACTGCCCTTCCGCAGATGTCTGGCATCCGCGGCAGTTCTGATGTACTGCGCGCCTGCGCAGTACATCAGAGTTGGCAAAAGCAACAGAAAGCAAGATCTCCGTTGCTTTTTTTGTGTTTAGCTATGTTAAATGAGTTTAACATAGCGAGACAGTTTAAAATAAGCAACGGACATCTCCGTTGCTTATTTTAAAACTGTCTCGCTATGTTAAACTCATTTAACATAGCGAACACTAAAAAGCAACGGAGATCTTGCTTTCTCCGTTGCTTTTAAACACTGCTCGCTATGTTAAATGGGTTTAACATAGCGAGACAGCTTTAAAATAAGCAACGGAGATCTCCGTTGCTTATTTTAAAGCTGTCTCGCTATGTTAAACCCATTTAACATAGCGAGACAGTGTTTAAAACGAAGTTATACTAATGGAAAAAGTCCGGCGACGGACCTTTTTCCATTAGTATAACTCGATTTACAACGGGCACGCTGGCCAATCAGCGTGCACGTTTTGGGGGGATCATGGTATAATAGTCTTTAATTTCCCTCTTCTCTGTTTCTTGTTTCTTTTGTAATCTGACTTGGGAGGTTCACCTGTGTAGACTATATAAATATAAATATCAATATATATATAAATATCAATATATATATATATATATATATATATATATATATAAATAGTACCTTTGATTGCCCTGTAAAAGCATTTTATACTATTATTTCTTTTGTTAGTACATCTCTTATTTCATTGTATACTACAAATTTTATATACATTATAAGATTTTGTTGGTGTGTTTGTCTAATTACGTTATCATTTGTTTAACCATGTTCTTTTCTCCCCAGGGTTCCATTGAAAACAGGCTCCTTCGCCCCTATGGACTATCCTGGTAAACAAACTGTAAAATAAAATAAAATATTTTTCACACATCACATATAGAAAGGAGAGTCATGTCACTGAATGAAAAGATTTTGGGGGTAAATACCTACATGATAAAAAAAGTCCCATTAAAAAAAAACATGGAAATGCATAATGCATCTGAGCCTAATTTTGGGCACGTGTTCAGACAGAATAGCATGCGCATGTCACGGATCAAGGAAGAGAATTTTTGCAGCAGATATTTTGCAATATTTGAAAAACAAAAGGTAGGATTTTTACCAGGTTGAAAATGTAACAGTTCACAGATTGCACAATTTCATGCTTCTTTGATGGTTGATAATGCAAGGAG